>NC_053025.1:298761702-298915925 GCF_003073215.2 Triticum urartu
CAATCTGAAGCAAGGCTCTTTATCTGTCTATGACAACAACAAGTTGTTTCAGAAGCTTGCCCGCTTTGCTAAGCAGGACGTCCCTGATGAGAAGAGCATGATATACCAGTTCAGGGGTGGTCTCAGAGAAGAAATCCAGCTAGCTCTTGTTCTCTTTGAGCCCTTGAGGTACGATGAGTTCTACAACATGGCATTGAAGCAAGAGGCTGCTCAGTTGAGGTGTGATGCTTCCAAGAAGCGAGTCAGAGATGTTACTCCTTCTTCCTCTACTCAAGTGGCCAAGCAGCAGAAGTATTGGCTTCCTCCTCCTCCGTTTCATCAGCCGTATCAGCAGAAGAGCAAAGGTGGCAGTGGATCTTCCCACCCACCCAACCCTGGCTTTCAGAACAAGACTTCTTCTCAAGCTCCAAGATCGAGTGCTCCGTATCACCATCCGCTTTCAGAGGTCACGTGCAACAAGTGCCAACAGAAGGGTCACTATGCCAACAAGTGTTTCAACCAGAGGCGTCTTCCTCCTCCTCCTCCTGTGAGATCGGCAAGTACAGCTGTGGTCAAGCATAACCCCAAGCACGCCAAGGTCAACTTGATGGATGCAGCTCAGGCAGAGGACTCATCAGATGTCATCATGGGTAACCTTCCTGTTAATGATATTCCTGCAAAAGTTCTTTTTGACACGGGTGCATCGCATTGTTTCATCTCAAGACCGTTTTCATCTAGGCATGGTTTGGCTCTACAAATTTTGCCTAGTCCGTTAGCAGTTGTCTCTCCCGGTAGGCGCATGCATACTAACTCCATTGCTCTGGATGTTACTATCACCTTGGGTGACTACAAGTTTCTATCTTCTCCTACGGTTCTTGGTGACTCGGATATTGACGGAATGGATTGGCTTTCTAAGCACAAGGCTCAGCTTGATTGTGCAGCCAGGCAGATTCAATTGACTCATTCGTCTGAGGATGTAATTGTCTTTGCCGCTCGGGATAATACCATCCGTCTGTTTTCTCTCAATGAGAAGGGTGAACTGGATGCGATCTCGCAGATTCCAGTCGTTTGCGAATATCGAGACGTCTTTCCAGAAGAGCTTCCAGGAATGCCTCCGCACCGGCCAGTTGAATTCGTTATTGATCTTGAGCCCGGCACGGAACCTGTGTGCAAGCATCATTACAAGCTCGGACATGAAGAGTTGAAGGAGCTGAAGAAGCAACTTGATATTCAAGAAAGAATGGGTCTCATCCGGCCTAGTTCTTCTCCGTGGGGTTGTGGTATTCTTTTTGTGAAGAAGAAGGATGGAACGGACCGACTTTGTGTTGATTACCTTCCATTGAACAAGAAGACCATCAAGAACAAATATCCACTTCCCAACATCAACGAGCTGTTCAAACAACTCAAAGGTGCCCAAGTATTCTCCAAGCTTGATCTCTGTATGGGTTATCATCAGATTCGTATCCGTGAGCAAGATATTCCCAAGACGGCTTTCAGGACAAGCTATGGTTCATATGAATACACTGTCATGTCTTTTGGCCTCATCAACGCTCCTCCGACTTTCTCTCGCATGATGAACTTCATCTTCAACGCCTGCACCAATGACTTCGTTTTGGTCTATCTCGACGACATTCTGGTTTTCTCGAAGAACAAGGAAGATCATGCCAAGCACTTGTGTTTGGTACTCGATAAATTCAGGGAACATCAGTTCTACGCCAAGTTCTCCAAGTGCGAATTTTGGCTCGATTAGATTCTTTATCTTGGTCATATCATCTCTGCCAAGGGCATTGCGGTGAATCCTGAGAAGGTCTCTGCAATTGTGAATTGGGAACCTCCTCAGAACGTGAAGCAACTCTGTAGCTTCCTCGGTCTCGCAAGTTACTGTCAAAGATTCGTTGAAAACTTTTCTAAGATCGCGAAGCCTCTCTCAAATCTTCTCTAGAAGCACGTCAAGTACGTTTGGTCTCTGGAGTGTGACATTGCTTTCAACACTTTGAAAGAGAAATTGATCACTGCTCTAGTTCTGACTCCGCCTGATGAATCCAAACCGTACGAGGTCTTTTGTGATGCCTCTCTCCAAGGTCTTGGCGCAGTATTGATGCAAGAGAACAAAGTTGTTGCTTATACCTCTCGCCAGTTGAAGCCCAATGAGAAGAACTACCCCACTCATGATCTCGAGTTGGTGGCAGTTGTGCATGCTCTTTTGACTTGGAGACATCTCCTATTGGGAAGAAAAGTGGACATTTTCACTGATCACAAGAGTCTCAACTACATTTTCACTCAGCCTAATCTCAACCTCAGACAAAATCGATGGGTCGAAATGATTCAAGAGTATAATCCGAGTATCGAGTATACTCCAGGCAAGGCCAATGTGATTGCTGACGCATTGAGCAGAAAGGCTTACTACAACAGTCTGATTCTCAAGCCTTATCAACCCAAGCTTTGTGAAGCTTTCCGCAAACTTAATCTGCAAGTTGTTCCTCAAGGTTTCCTCGCCAACCTTCAAGTCTCTCCTACCTTGGAAGACCAGATTCGCCAAGCCCAGCTTCTTGATGCTATGGTGAAAAAGGTGATGATTGGGATTGCCAAGAGTCAACCCAAGTACAAGTGCTACCGCCTTGATGACAGGGATACTCTCTTCTTCGAGGATTGTATTGTTGTACCCAAAGGTGAACTTCGTAAAGTGATCATGAACGAGGCTCACAATTCTCTCCTCTCCATCCACCCTGGGAGCACGAAGATGTATCAGGTCCTTAAGCAGGCTTATTGGTGGACTCGAATGAAGCGCGAGATTGCTCAATTCGTGAATGTTGGAGTAAATAGCCATGGGTAGCCTAGCCGGCCTCCCCTGGCACTTCTGAAAAAGTTACGAGCCCGCCCGGCTCTCAGGAATCCAAGACATGGGGCCGCCTTCCCCTAGCTGGCTGCAGCCCAGGCCGGCTTTCGGAAGGCGGTCCGACTTTAGCCCTCATGAGAAGGCCGACTCCAAGAAGCCGGCCATGAGAAGGCCGACTCCAAGAAGCCGGCTCCCCATAAAGCGGTCAGGACCGTACCCACAAAGTTTGCACCCACCTAACGGCGGTGCGACGGGGCGTGGCTACAGTAAAGCCTGCCACCCCCGAATCCCAGAGCACGCCTGGCACAGTGCGCCGTACGGGGTAGGCGTGACCCGTCCGGCACAGCACTGTTGCCACGCTGACTCTGGCATCACCCACAACGGGCCGCCAGCTCGGCCCATCGACGGTGGGCCCCTTCGAGCAGAGAGACGCCCGAAGACGGCCACGCCTCCAACTAGTCGGCCCAAGACAGAGCCGGCTCCCCGCAGCTGGCTTGCCACCTCCCTCGAGGAAGACGCCCCATTAAGGAGACAAGACGCGGTAAGGCTACAGCGATCGCCCGGCAGGCGGTGGTACTGTAGCCGCGCTTACCACGATGAAGCTCACGTCAACAAGATAAAGCCACAGTAACCAGCCGCCAACCAGGCCCTGGGCAGTGGGGCCTGCCTGTCGACCAAGGAGCTGGCAGCCGGCGGGACCCACCAGTCGGCGGGACCCAGCAGCCGGCGCAGAAGCCGACGAGCGCAGTCACAGACGGCTAGGCCCGTGCCCAGCCGGATTACCATTGTACCCCCGGGGGGTAGGCCTATATAGACCCCCCGGAGCACCCATGCAAAGGGTTGGACCCCCTGCTAGTTCTAGACACACCTAAGGAGAAGAAGTAGGCGAGCCGTGCCCTTTCTTCTTCCTCCCCCCAAACAGCTCTAGGAGCGTTGTGTAGCTACTTGATTCATCGAGTGAGCATGCGGAGACCCCGTAGAGCAGCAGTAGGGGTGTTATCTCCATGGAGAGCCCCGAAGCTGGGTAAGATCCACCGGCGTGCATGTCTTCGCCTTATCCTGCTTCCTGGCACCGGCGATGTCTTACTGGCTCCCACAATGATAAGCCACCCGTTGGCATATGTCGCACCTACCACCCGACATTTGGCGCCCACCTTGGGGCCAGGCGCACCGTCGTCCGGAGACCTGTTCTGGACGGGAACCCTCTTCCTCCCCAGCGAGCGTAGCCAGCTCGGCACGCCCGATGGCGCTTGCCACGACGCGCTGCAAGGCGTCACCAGCATCTGCGCGGCAAGCGGCCTCGCCGATCTCCCCGACGAGACCTTCATCTCCGACGAGCTTGCCTCCGATGCGGGCACCGACCACCTCGCCAACCTTCTCGGCCAGCTGCATGTCTCCAGTGAGCCCGCTGCAGACCTGGAGTCGGTCGGCTCCACCGACCCGATGCCTGTCGACTCCGACGCGGCCTCCTACGACACCTTCCCCACCAACGTCACGATCTACAACGACCCGCTTCCTCGAGCCGACGGCTGTGATGCTGTCACCGCCGAAGTGATGGTTGTCGGCCACGGCGGCCTGGCCGACGAGAGCGCCCACGACGCCTCGCGCGCGGCGGCCCACGACTTGTCCGCTCCTCTCCCGGCCGACGCCGACGACGAAGCACTGGAAGCATGCCGCCTCGCCCTCCTCGCAGAGGGCCGGAGGCTGGCCTCCGTAAGATGCCTCACTGAGGCCTACCAGCGCGAAGCTGACCGCGCCGCCTTTGGCACGCCGGCCCCGGGCGGGCCAAGCCGGGCCGGCCTTGTCAAGCAACGCGTCGCCGTCATTGCCGACACGCTGGGAGTCGACCGCCCGGTCTATGCCACTCCGCTCGAGAACTTGCGTGCCGCCCAGGCGGCCGTAGACGAGCTGGACGGCCTGGAGGCCGAAGACCTTCCCCACATAACCCGGCGCATCCAGCAATTGATTGACGCCGCCGCGCAGCGGCACGAAGCCGATGCTCGCGCGGAAAGCCTTCCCCCGCGCTGAGAACACGGCGCGACGTCCCGGACGCCGACTACGAGCAATACCCGCGTGCGACGCGAGAAGGAGCCGGCCACCAGCCGCAGCCGGACCCGGATCTCCATCGAGCGGGACGCGGACGGTCATCCCCGAGCCATGGAATGGCGGGGCGACCCGCCTCCGCCTCTGCCCCATGGAGAGAGATATCCCGCCTAGCCTCCAGTGGCGCACCCGACTCTCAGCGGCCGGCTGGGCCGCCGCGAAGGAATCGGCGAGAACGACGCCCGCCATCGGATCGACCGCCTGGCGCGATTCCTGGCATTGGAAGAGGAAGACGATGTCGGCCCGCCTTGTTTTGGCCCCCGCATCCGCGACAAGCCCTTTCCCAAAGGGTCCTCGCTCCCAAGAGACACTCCCAAGTACAACGGCTCCGTGAAGCCGGAAGATTGGTTGATCGACTACTCCACCGCAGTTAGCATAGCTAATGGCAACCGGTGCGTCACCGTGAAGTACGTGCCCCTCATGCTGCAGGGCACGGCGTGGACCTGGCTCAACAGCCTCAAGCCGCGTAGCATCAACAGTTGGCTAGACATCACAAAAGCCTTCATCCGCAACTTCACTAGCACCTACAAGCGGGCTCCCAAGCCCAGACAGCTCTCCTTGTGCGTACAAGGCCCCGCCAAGTCCACTCGCGATTACCTCACGCGTTGGGCCGAGCTCCGCAACTCCTGTGAAGGGGTGCACGAGGTGCAAGCCATAGAATACTTCGCAGCCGGATGCCGAGAAGGCACCCTCCTCAAGCACAAGCTCCTCTGCGACGAGCCGGCTACCCTCGACGAGCTTCTGGACATAGCGGACATGTACGCCACTAACGACTCCTCAATGAAGACCGAGCTTCGGGTAGACGCGTCCGGAAAGGTACTCAACCCGGCGCCCAAGACGCCGGCTAGGGATTTCGGCCGACACCCCAACTCGAACGACAACAAGCGCAAGGGCCCCGCGCCGCCTCCCGCCAGCCGGCAGGTGGCCACAGTCGAAGATGCACCGCCTGAAGAACGACCGACGCCCAAGAAGCCCAAGGGCGGCAGGCCGGCTTGGCAGCCCGCCTTCTCCTACGAGCAAACCCTCGACACCCCTTGCAAGTTCCACTGCGGCGCGAAGCCGTCCAACCATACGACCCGGAAGTGCAATTGGCTCACCCGGATCTCTAAGGGCGAGGGGCTCTTGCCACCTCCGCCTTCCGGCCCGCCGCCTCCGGCCCCGCCGCCTCCAGCCGCTTGGCCCACAGTCGGAGCTGTGCATGACGAGTTCCCTGATGAGCAAGCAACCTACATCGTCTTTACCAGCCAGCCCGAAGACCGGTGTAGCAAACGCCGAGAGCACCAGGAAGTCAGCGTGGTCACTGCCAACCCTGCTGGACACATGCATTGGTCAGAAAAGCCCATCAGCTAGAGCCGGGCCGACCATCCGGAGGTGATGCCGTCTCCCGGCTCTTATGCTTTGGTCCTGGAAGCCACCCTTGCAACGGACAGACGCGCCGCCCGCTTCTCCCGTGTGTTGATAGACGGCAGGAGCAGCATCAACATCCTGTATCGTGACACCCTGGAGAAGCTGAACGTCAAGACAAAACAGCTCACTCCCACTCGGACAGTTTTCCATGGCATCGTACCCGGCCTGTCCTGCGCCCCCATTGGAAAAATCAAGATTGATGTACTTTTTGGGGACAAGGAGCATTTCCGCCGGGAAGCGATCTGGTTTGAAGTGGTGGACCTGGAGAGCCCTTACCATGCGTTACTGGGCCGACCTGCCTTGGCCAAATTCATGGCGGTTCCCCACTATGCGTACCTCAAGATGAATATACCAAGCACCAAAGGCGTCATCACCATAGCCGGTGACTACAAGAAGTCCTCCGAGTGCGCCGCGGCGAGCAGCCGGCTGGCCGAGTCCCTTGTGATTGCCGAAGAGAAGAAGATGCTGGACCGAGTCGTGGACATAGCCGGCAAGCAGTCGGCCATGTCCCCCGCCCCCAAGGAGCATGATGCTCAAGGATCTTTCCAGCCAGCCAAGGAGACGAAGAAGATACCTCTTGACCCCGAGCATCCAGAGATGTTTGCCGTCATCGGGGCAAACCTAAACAGCAAATAGGAAGGCGAGCTCACCAATTTCCTCCGTGAGAATCGGGACATCTTTGCGTGGTCCCCCAAGGACATGCCGGGTGTTCCGAGGAAATTCGCCGAGCACAAACTACATGTTCGAGAAGACGCAAAGCCAGTCAGACAACCCCTCCGCCGACTATCGGAGGAGAAACGCAGGATTGTAGGGGAGGAGATAGCCCGGCTCTTGGCGGCCAGCTTTATCATGGAAGTTTTCTTTCCAGAATGGCTCGCCAACCCGGTCCTTGTGCTAAAGAAGAATAACAAGTGGCGCATGTGTATAGACTACACGAGTCTCAACAAGGCCTGCCCCAAAGATCCCTTCGCCCTGCCAAGGATAGACCAAGTGATAGACTCCACAGCCGGATGCGAGCTGTTTAGTTTTTTGGATGCTTACTCCGGATACCATCAGATAAAGCTAGATCCGGACGACCGCCTGAAGACCGCCTTCATCGTGCCGTTCGGAGCCTTCTGCTACCTGACTATGACATTCGGCTTGAGAAACGCCGGTGCCACTTTACAGCGTTGCATGCAGAAGTGCCTCCTCAAGCAACTCGGCAGAAACGCTCACGTATACGTGGAAGACATCGTCGTGAAGATGGAGAAGCGCGGCACCTTGTTGGGGGACCTGAAGGAAACATTTGAGAACTTACGCCGGTTCCAAATCAAGCTCAACCCCGAGAAATGCGTGTTTGGAGTGCCAGCAGGCCAGCTCCTAGGCTTCCTGGTCTCCGAACGCGGCATCGAGTGCAACCCGATGAAGATCAAGGCCATCGAGAGAATGGCGATCCCCACCAAGCTTCGAGACATCCAGAAGTTCACCGGGTGCTTGGCCTCCCTGAACCGCTTCATGAGCCGGCTTGGAGAGAAAGCTCTCCCCCTGTACCGCCTCATGAAGAAGAGCACTCACTTCGAGTGGAACGACCAGGCCAACCAAGCTTTTCACGAGCTGAAGAAGATGCTGGCCACGCCGCCTGTCCTGGCGGCGCCGACTGAGAAAGAGCCCATGCTCCTTTACATCGCTGCAACCAGCCGGGTGGTCAGCACCGTCATCGTAGTCCAGCGCCCGGAAGAAGGCCGAGCCCAGCCGGTCCAGAGACCGGTGTATTATTTGAGTGAGGTGCTGTCCGCCTCAAAGCAGAACTACCCGCACTACCAAAAGATGTGTTACAGCGTGTACTTCACCGCCAAGAAGCTGAAGCCCTACTTTCAAGAGCATCCCGTCACGGTCGTATGCACTGCCCCGCTAGCCGAGATCATAGGCAGCCGGGATGCATCCGGCCGGGTGCTGAAATGGGCCATCGAGCTGGCCCCATACACGATCTTCTACCAGCCCCGCACTGCCATCAAGTCACAAGCACTGGCCGACTTCCTCGTCGACTGGGCCGAGACCCAGTACCTGCCGCCGGCTCCCGACTCCACCCATTGGCGCATGCACTTCGACGGGTCCAAGATGCGCACCGGCTTGGGACCTGGCATCGTCCTTACCTCTCCCAAAGGCGACAAGCTCAGATACATGCTACAGATCCACTTTGCTGCCTCCAACAATGTGGCCGAGTACGAGGCGCTCATACATGGGCTCCGGCTTGCCAAAGAGCTTGGCATTCGCCGGATCCTATGTTATGGCGACTCGGACCTGGTAGTCCAGCAATCATCCGGCGACTGGGACGCCAAGGACGCGAATATGGCGAGCTACCGTTTCCTGGTCCAACAACTCAGCGGATACTTTGAAGGATGCGAGTTCCTCCACGTACCACGAGCCGACAACGAGCCAGCCGATGCCCTGGCTCGAATAGGCTCCACTCGGCAAGCAATTCCAACCAGCGTCGCTCTACAACGCCTCCTCAAGCCGTCCATCAAGCCATCTCCAGAATCCGATTCCATCTTCGTGCCGCCTGACCCCGACGCGGCCTGGTCCGGCTCGAAGAATCAAGTAGCCGACCCCAAGACCCCCGTAGCCGACCCGGCGACTTCGGCAGCCGGCTCGGGGACTTCGGCAACCGGCTCGAAGACTACGGCAACCGGCTCAGGGACTGCGGTAGTCGGCCCGGGGACTGCACCAGCACTACAGCCGGCGTCTGACTCCAGCACCTCACCGCCCAGCCCGCCCACCATGGTGGCAGTAGCCACTTTAGCAGTAGAAGAAGTCGCGGCTCCATCATGGGCTCAGTCCATCCACAACTTCCTAGTAAACCAAGACCTGCCGGCTGACGAAACAGAAGCTAGACAAGTCCAGCGTCGAGCCGGAGCGTACACAATCGTCAACAGAGAACTACTCAAGAGAAGCGTCACTGGAATCCTCCAACGGTGCGTCGAGCAAGAGAAGGGCATTGCAATCCTCACAGACATTCACCAAGGAGAATGCGGCCACCATGCAGCCTCAAGATCACTTGTTGCCAAAGCCTTCCGCCATGGTTTCTTCTGGCCGACTCCTTTGGACGACGCCAAAGAATTAGTCAAGCATTGCAAGGGATGCCAGCTCTTCAGCTCCAAGCAACACATGCCGGCTTCGGCACTCAAGACCATTCCCCTCACTTGGCCCTTTGCCGTTTGGGGACTGGACATGGTGGGCCCATTCAAGACGGCGCGCGGCGGCATGACGCATTTGCTCGTCGCCGTGGAAAAATTCACCGAGTGGGTTGAGGCAAAGCCGATCAAGAAGCTGAATGGGCCGACTGCCGTGACGTTCATCGCGGACATAACAACTCGGTACGGCGTGCCGCACAGCATCATCACCGACAATGGCACGAATTTCGCCAAAGGAGCCTTGGCACGTTTCTGCGCAGCCCAAGGTATCCGGCTGGACTTAGCATCCGTCGCCCACCCGCAGTCAAACGGCCAGGTCGAGCGAGCCAACGGCCTCATCCTCTCCGGCATCAAGCCCCGACTGGTTGTACCTCTAGAGCGTTCAGCCGGCTGTTGGCTCGATGAGCTGCCGGCTGTCCTCTGGAGTCTGCGCACTACACCAAACAAGTCAACCGGCTTCACCCCTTTCTTCCTTGTGTATGGTGCCGAGGCGGTCATCCCAACTGACATCGAATTCGACTCGCCTCGAGTAACCATGTACACGGAAGCGGAGGCCAAGGAAGCACGAGAAGACGGCATCGACCTGCTGGAAGAAAGCCGGCTATTAGCCCTCAGCCGGTCTGCAATTTACCAGCAGGGTTTGCGCCGCTACCACAGCCGGTAGGTCAGGCCAAGATCTTTCCAAGAGGGCGACCTTGTGCTCCGGCTGATCCAGCGAACAGCCGGCCAGCACAAGCTCTCAGCCCCTTGGGAAGGCCCTTTCATCATCAGCAGAGCTCTAGGCAACGACTCCTACTACCTGATCGACGCACAGAAGCCGAAGTCACGCAAGAGAGACGACTCCGGCAAGGAGTCGGAACGGCCATGGAATGCCAACCTCCTTCGAAGATTTTACAGTTGAAAGGCAGTATGTATCACGCTAACCTTTGTATTAAGTACAAGACAATAGGCTCCCCGAGGAGGGCTCGGGGACTGTCGTCCCTTATTTATGAATGAAAAATATCATGCTTATGACCTTGTCGTATCATTTACTTATTCCGTCCGGCACCGAGTTCGACTAGTCGGCTTGGGGACTGGCCGACTGAAGTTATGTTAGAAGTCCTACCAGCAGTCAGACAAGTAGTGTGCTGGCTCTCAAGCCTTCTCTTGCCAAAGTCGCAGTTCGAAGAACCGGCTGTCCGGCTGGCAAGAGTTAAAGGTAGAAACGACCGCCCACACGAAAAACGGCTAGGGACTAACGGACTAATATAACAAAAGCCGGTTTTTCTCACACCACCGACTGGCTACCAGAGTAGCCGGCCGGCCAGTTTCCATTCACTTTACTTTAATCCAAGAAAGCTCAAGTACTTGCCTCCCCAAAGAGGGAAGGCGGCAAAGGAAAAAGCCTAAGGATAAACAAGCATACGCGAATGGAAACCAAACATGCACATGATAATATTTACATAAAAACACCTCCAAGAGGCCAGCATTCAACATAGTTTGGATACACCCCCAGTGGGTGGAACTGCGAAAACTTAACAAAAGAGTGTTCAAAGACAACAAAGCAGGAAAGATAAAGACGGCAGGTCAAGCTGGCGGAGCGGCCGACAAGCCAGACTGGTTGGCGGAGACGGTCGTGCCGGCTGAAGGAGCGGCCGGCTGACGAACTTCGGCTTGGTCGCCTCTTCCCGCAGAGGGCGCGCTTCCACGCGCCTCGTTGCTGGAGGCACGGTCGGCTTGAGGTCGGCTGGTTGTTCCACCAGCCGGCTCAACGTCTCTGCCGTCCTCGTCTTCGTCTTCTTCGCCCTCGTCGCTGGAGGCAATCTCCTCCGCCGAGTCCTCGCCCACCGCCGGGTTCAGCCCAAACCACTCCTCCGGCTGAGCGACACCGTCATCATCGATTTCGGGTGCGAAAACGCTGATGTCGGTGCACTCGGCGATCGTCGAAGCCCGCTGGGCGATAGCCGGCCTCACCGCCTCCAGCTCCGCGTCGGCCTCCATCCGCCAAGTGCGTAGCTGGTCCAGGCTCAGCCCTGGGTACCAAGCCTGAACGAATTCCAACGCCCGCCCGGCTTCGAGGCGGGCCGTTGACGCTTTCCAAGCCTCGAAGCGACCAACTGCGACTTCCAGCCAGTCGGCAGTTCGGCTTGGAGTGCGGGGGATCATCTCGCCGGGCCAGAGGGCGGCCAGCACTTGCGCCCCGGCATGTTGGAGCCGGCGAAGCATTCGATGAGCCGGCTGCAACCGTGCCTGGACAGCCAGGAGCTGCTCCTCAAGGGTCCGGTTTGCATCCGGCGCGATGTCGGCCCCCGCTTGCCGGCGCGCCTCGCGATGGGCCTCAATGCTTTGGGCGGCGAAGGCGGAGTAGCCCGGGAAGTAATCTGCAAGAAACAACAAGCAACAGCTCAAGATAAGTCAAAAGACCCAGGCGACAAGGGGCAGGAGGAGGGCCGAGGAAGGCAACTTACCGTCGATCAAGTCTTCGATCCGGCCGAAGCCTTCGTCCAGAGCTCGCCGGGTCTTAGACCAGCTCGCTGCCTCCATCTCATATTCCGCTAGCAAGGTGGCTTCACTTTCCCGCGCCGCCTGCAGGGCCGCTTTGTGGCTTTCCTCTTGGTCGGCCAGCTTCTTGGCCAGGCGATCCCGTTCCTGGACCAAGGCAGCGCACTCGGCCTCTTTGGTGTAAAGGGCGCCTTCGCTTCGCCAAGCTCCTTCCTCAAGTCGGCGTTGGCCCCTGAAGACAAAGAAAAAGAAAAATCAATAAGAAAAGAGTCGTCAAGAAAGATCCGACCCGACTGCGCAGCAATCGGCCCGGATCTCGGGGACTACACCCAGTGGGTGCGCTGACGCGCCCGCACAGGAGACAGACAAAACCAAGTACTTACTTCGGCTGTCGGCCAGGTCGTCGGTCCGCCGGCTCAACTCTCGAGCCTAGGAGACGAAGGCGGCAGCACGAAGGTTGTGGTATTCCTGAAAATTCAGAAAAAAGCAAAGTAAGAAAGCCGTCGAGAAAGATCCGACCTGACTGCGCAGCAGTCGGCCCGAATCTCGGGGACTACACCCAGTGGGTGCGCTGACGCGCCCCCACGGAAGAAATCATGAAAGCAAATCAGCCAACAGCGAAGGACTCACCCGGATAGTAGTTCGCGTCGACAAAAACTCTTGGTTGAGCTGGTGCAGCAGGGCGGCTTGAGCTTGTAGCCGGCTCCGGACCCCTTGAGCCGCCGCATCCAGCTCGCCAGTCCCCCCGCTGGGAGTCCACTCGGACACGGCGGTGCTGGCCGCCTCCAGATCTCCCGCCGGCTGGCCTGCGCCCGTGGCTCAGCGCAACTCCGGCGGACTGGCGCCTCCCCCAGCACGCCGGCCCATCGCCAGCTGCACCTCGAGGCCTGCTCTGCTCTCCAGCTCACCTCCGGCCGGCTCCTCTGGCGCCGCTGATGATTGACCGCCTTGGCCCGCTCCGGTTGGCGCCGCAGGCGGCGCTCTCCCCGCCAAGGCCACGGGGTCCTCGCCCCTCTCCAACAGCGGCAGGTCTTGGATGATCTCCTCCGCCAAGGGCAACGGGGTGTCGGGGGCTACGGCTCGGAGAGGAACCGCGAGCAGCGGAGGCTGGCTGTGCGAGCTTTCCGCCTCCGTCTCCGCGGAAGCCGCCTCCCTCGAGGCCTTGGCTACCGCTTCGGCCTGCTCCTTCGCCGCCTGGGCGGCCACCTTCTCCGCCGCCTCGCACTCCTCCCGCGCTTCGTGGGCGTTCCGCTCCGTGGCCTCCCTAAGATTGGCGCGGGGGTCCACGCGGCGGGAGCTCGAAGACCCTCCGGCCGGCCCCACGACGGAGCCGCCCGGGCCCTGCTCAAGGGAAAGCGGCGCCCTGTCCAGCAAGCGAGGAAAAGATAAGAAGAAATTCGAAGAAAAAGAGAACGATGATGAGAATGCGGAAAGACAATTGAAGACTTATGCCGAGACCGCCTGGGGCTGTTTCACGGCCTTGCGGAAGCAGGCCGCCTTCGCGGCCGCCTCCTCCCGATTTGTCGCCGCGGCGGAAGGCTTGGACTTCTTCGGCCGACTGCCGAAGAGGCCTAGAGCGGCCCGGTGGCTCTGCGCGCCGCCAGCAGCCGGCGCGACAGACAAGCCCGCGCCCTGTTGGTCGGCCGCCGGCTGGCGACGCGGAGCGACTTCGGCTTCGAAATCGTCCGGCCAGTCCTCGAAGCTCGTGGTGAACCTTGAGCCCCCGGGCTCGGCACTGTCCCCCATGACGGCATCTTCCATGGCGGCCGCCCCCAAGTCCGGGTCGTCAACATCATCCACCGTGCGGTTGGGGGCGTACTGGCGTTCAATCCCTGCCACCCCGGCCGGCGGCGCAAGAAGAGGGTTCTGCTCAAAGGACCGACTGGTCAGAAGCCGGCCGTCATGAAGCCGGCTGACGACCAAAAAGAAGATAGAGAAAGAAGCTTACCGTGGGCGGAGGATTGGCGCGAGAATACGGCACCTTGCCGTATTGCCAGTCCCCGGCGAGCTTGCAGTTGGCGATGTAGTTGACCATGAGCGCCACCTCCGCGTGGGGCATTTCTCATGTGCTCAGCTGGCTCGGATCAAAGCGGCCGCTCATCTGACACATCATATGGTGCCGGCTCTGGAGAGGGAGAATCCGGCGCTCCACGAAGGCGGCCACCAAGTCGGCCCCGCGCAGGCCTTCTGACTGAATCATCACCCGAAGCCGGGAGATGGCGGCGTTCCCGGCCGGAGACAACGACCGGGACCGAAAGCTCCACGAGGGCTGCCTCCCAGCCGGCGGGCCGGCTACGTAAGCCGGCAGGTTGATGTAGTCTTCCTGCTCGGCGACGTTCATCACATAGAAATAAGATCTCTGCCAGACCTTTACCGACTGGATCAGGGGGATGGGCGGGAACGGATTGTTCTCACTCGCCCTCCTCATGGCGATGAAGGCTCCGCAGGGGGCGGGCACGCCGGCGACGACTATGCCGATCTTGCTCTGGAAGAACTCTCCCCAGAGCTCCAGCGTGGGGAGCAGCCCCAAGAAGCCTTCGCAGAGGGAGATGAAGGCCGACAGCAGCATCACCGCATTGGGCGTGAGGTGATGCGGCTGGAGGTTGTAGAAGTCAAGGAAGGAGCGCAGAAACCCGCTCGCCGGGAGGCCGAAGCCGCGCAGGCAGTGCGAGCGGAAGACGACCCGCTCGCCCTCCTCCGGCGCCGGCGAGATCTCCCTCGCGGGCGCCAGGCGGACCTGTACGCGGTCAGCGCCGGGCAGGCGCCGGGTCTGGCGAAGGAACTCCACGTGGTCTTCATGGATGTTGGAGCCGTCCTAGGAGCTTGACAACGCCATGGGAGCGAGGTGGCGTGGCGACGCGGCGGCGCTGAGACGGGAGGCTGCGGTGGCAGCGAAAGTAAGAAGACGAGGATTAGGAGGGACGGAGCGGGGGGGAGCACGCGAACCTCTGTCGCTCTCCCTCCTCCCCCTACTTATAGGCTCACGCGGCGGAGCCGAGGAGGCGCGGCGTGGGGAAGAGTGGGGATCGATCGTGCCCACTTCCCACGTCCCGCGATTATCAAGCTTTAACGGCGAGACGAAACTGCCTTGAGAAGGCAAGCGGCCCCTGTGGGCCACGGAAGATCCGCGCCCGGACTAAGGCTCGCGAGTGGCGGGCCCGGGCCTGTGGCGGTGTCCCGTCATGCGCGTGCGCACGCAGGACCCTGCTGCCACGTGGCCGCGAGAAGGCCCGTGGTCAGCACGCAGGTCCCCTCTCCTCCCGCCTAAGCGGGCTCTCTGAAGTCGGCGTACGCCCGCAAAGCCGGCTCTTCAGGATAGGAAGCTGACCAAGCTTCTCGTCCCCCCGCTCACCTCGGAGCTCGATCAGCTTCGGGGACACCTTTCAGAGTAAATAGCCATGGGTAGCCTAGCCGGCCTCCCCTGGCACTTCTGAAAAAGTTACGAGCCCACCCGGCTCTCAAGAATCCAAGACATGGGGCCGCCTTCCCCTAGCTGGCTGCAGCCCAGCCGGCTTTCGGAAGGCGGTCCGACTTTAGCCCTGATGAGAAGGCCGACTCCAAGAAGCCGGCCATGAGAAGGCCGACTCCAAGAAGCCGGCTCCCCATAAAGCAGTCAGGACCGTACCCACAAAGTTTGCACCCACCTAACGGCGGTGTGACGGGGCATGGCTACAGTAAAGCCTGCCAACCCCGAATCCCGGAGCACGCCTGGCACAGTGCGCCGTACGGGGTAGGCGTGACCCATCCGGCGCAGCACTGTTGCCATGCTGACTCTGGCATCACTCACGACGGGCCGCCAGCTCGGCCCATCGACGGTGGGCCCCGTCGAGCAGAGAGTCGCCCGAAGACGGCCACGCCTCCAACTAGTCTGCCCAAGACAGAGCCGGCTCCCCGCAGCCGGCTTGCCGCCTCCCTCGAGGAAGACGCCCCATTAAGGAGACAAGACACGGTAAGGCTACAGCGATCGCCCGGCAGGCGGCGGTACTGTAGTCGCGCTTACCACGATGAAGCTCACGTCAACAAGATAAAGCCACAGTAACAAGCCGCCAACCAGGCCCTGGGCAGTGGGGCCTGCCTGTCGACCAAGGAGCTGCCAGCCGGCGGGACTCACCAGTCGGCGGGCCCCAGCAGCCGGTGCAGAAGCCGGCGAGCGCAGTCACAGATGGCTGGGCCCGTGCCCAGCCGGATTACCATTGTACCCCCGGGGGGTAGGCCTATATAGACCCCCCGGAGTACCCATGCAAAGGGTTGGACCCCCTGCTAGTTCTAGACACACCTAAGGAGAAGAAGCAGGCGAGCCGTGCCCTTTCTTATTCCTCCCCCCAAACAGCTCTAGGAGCGTTGTGTAGCTACTTGATTCATAGAGTGAGCATGCGGAGACCCCGTAGAGCAGCAGTAGGGGTGTTATCTCCATGGAGAGCCCCGAAGCTGGGTAAGATCCACCGGCGTGCATGTCTTCACCTTATCCTGCTTCCTGGCACCGGCGATGTCTTACTGGCTCCCACAATGATAAGCCACCCGTTGGCATATGTCGCAACTACCACCCGACAGTGAATGAGTGTGATGTCTGCAGAAGAGTGAAGGCAGAACACCAAAGGCCAGCTGGTCTCCTCCAACCTCTTGCCATTCCAGAATGGAAGTTTGACCATATTGAGATGGACTTCGTGACTGGGTTTCCTAAGTCCAAGCGTGGCAATGATGCTATATTCATTGTCATCGACAAACTCACCAAAGTGGCTCACTTTCTGCCTATCAAAGAGTCAATCACTACAGCTCAATTGGCGGAACTCTATACCTCTCGGATTGTCTCTCTGCACGGTATTTCTCAAGTGACCTCTTCAGACCGTGGCAGCATCTTTACCTCCAAGTTTTGGGATTCTTTTCAGAAGGCCATGTGTACCAACATCTGCTTCAGCACAGCTTTCCATCCTCAAACTAGCGGTCAAGTCGAGCGTGTCAACCAGATTCTTGAAGATATGCTCAGGGCTTGTGTGATCTCCTTCGGCATGAATGGGAGGATTGCCTTCCTTATGCTGAATTCTCCTGCAACAACAGTTTTCAAGAAAGTTCGGGCAAGGCCCCATTTGAAATTCTGTATGGCAGGAAGTGCCGTACCCCTCTCAACTGGTCTGAAACCGGTGAACGTCAGCTTCTCAGAAATGACTTAATCACAGAGGCAGAGGAAATGTGCAAAGTCATTCGAGATAACCTCAAAGCAGCCCAATCCCATCAGAAGAGCTACTATGATAGTAAGCACCGTGATTTGGCTTTCGAGATCGGAGATCATTTTTACCTCCGTCTCTCTCCTATGAAAGGTACTCATCGCTTCGGTATCAAATGGAAGCTTGCCCCTAGATACGTGGGACCTTTCAAGATTGTCAGCAAGAGAGGCGATCTCGCCTATAAACTTGAGCTTCCTTCAAACTTTGCAAATGTTCATGATGTGTTCCATGTCTCTCAGCTTCGAAAGTGCTTCAAGAGTCCTGACCGCGCCGTCAACTTCGAGGACATTGAGCTCCAAGAAGATCTTTCCTATCGTGAGCACCCCATTGCTATTCTTGAAGAGACAGAACGCAAGACTCGCAATAAGTCAATCAAATTCCTCAAAGTCAAGTGGTCACACCATTCCGACCATGAAGCTACTTGGGAACGCGAGGATCACCTCCGTTCTGAGTACCCGGCATTCTTTCAGTCCTAGATCTCGGGACGAGATCCTTTCGTAGTGCTGGAGTGTTGTAACACCCCGGATGTAACTTTCCCAATTTGTACTCCACTCTTGCCGTTTTCGGCGTTAAGTTATTTTATTTTCTCGGGTTCGTGTTTTTGTCTCCGTGTGTTGTTATCGTTGTCATGCATCTCATATCATGTCATCACGTGCATTGCATTTGCATACGTGTTCGTCTCATGCATTCGAGCATTTTCCCCGTTGTCTGTTTTGCATTCTGGCGCTTCGTTCTCCTCCGGTGGTCATCTCTAGCTTTCATTCGTGTGTGGGGATTAAACATTTCCGGAATGGACCGAGACTTGCCAAGCGGCCTTGGTTTACTACCGGTAGACCGCCTGTCAAGTTTCGTATCATTTGCACTTCGTTTGATACTCCAACGGTTAACCGAGGGACCGAAAAGGCCTCATGTGTGTTGCAGCCCAACACCCCTCCAATTTGTCCCAAAACACACCTAAACCTGATCCATCATCTAGAGCGTTCGATCACGATCGCGTGGCCGAAAACCGCACCTCATTTGGACTCTCCTAGATCCCTCTATGCCTATATATAGAACCCCCTCCGAAATTCACGGGCGAAACCCTAACTCTCTTCCTCTCCTCGCGACCGGACAAAAATCCCGCCGCCGGACATGTCCATTTCCACCCCTCCGCCGCCACTTGTAGCCGCCTGATTCGCTCGCCCGGGTGCCCACTCCGCCGCCGCCAGGGCCTGCGGGACCCGCGTCCGGCCCTCCCGGTCCGAAGAGCCGCGCCGCCCGCCGCCTCCCTTCTTCCTCCCGCCCGGCGTCCGGCCCCTCGCCGGCGGCCGCAGCTCCGCCGCGCCACCACACCTCGCCGCTCCGCCGGTGGCTCCTCCGCACCGGGGCACCGCCTCTCCGTCGCCCCGCCGCCCCGGTCGCCGAGCCTTCTCCGGTGAGCTCCGCCCGGCGGCTTGCCTCCTCACTGCCCGGATCCGGCCGGCGAGCCTCTCCTCCGCGCCAAGTCCAACTCCGGTGAGCTCCATCTCCGGCGAGGACGAACCTCGGGAAGCGTGCACGATCTGGATCTAGATCTGGGATATTTGCCTCGGTTGACTTTTGCCCCGAAAGCCTAGTTCATATGCCCTTGTTCATCGTGCTATAACTGCTCATCCGTAGCTCCGTTTTTGGCATATAGCAAATCAAAATGTTCGTCTCAGAGAGCACATCATTTCATCTCATTGCATCATTTTCATTTGAGTTAATCTTGATGCCCGAAATGCTGTCAGAAGAGTGCCACTTGAGATAATTGTCAGATCTGCTGCTCCATTTAGATATTTGTCATTTTTCCATGATTAATGTGTGCATGATATGCCCATAAGCTCTACATATGTTTTGTTAAGGGTTTTTCCATCTTTCCAGAGGTGCAACCCATGTATTTTTGTGATGTGTGTGGTGACTAGCACAAGCTTGCAAAGTGAGGCACTTGGTAATGCTGATTTCAGGGACTTTGCATTTCCACTAAGTCCTCGACCTGTTTATTTCATATGGTCATATGTTCATGTTGTTTCCTAGTGATCCGTGCCTCTTTTGAGGATGATCACTAAGGATGTTTTGTTAATCTTGTAGTGCTCTATCCATCCATGACTTTGTTTGCAATTATGGAGCACCCTAGCTTGAGTCAATCGAGCTGTACTTTTGCTATTTCATGAATCTGGGCAGATTGTCTACTTGTTAGCGATTTTGCCGATGATGTTGTAGTTGATCCGTGCATGCTATGATATTATTCTTCCCATGTGTGGCTTGTATTTTGTGTATTCTTGTTGGGTGTATGCTTAGATTGTCATGACTTGCTCTGTAGTGAGTGCATCGAGCTCGTAAACATGCCTACTTGATATCTGTTTCAGCATGCTCCAGTTTTCACTAAGTCTGTGATCTGATTATGTTTTTGCCATGTTCACATGCTTGCAATTGTATTTTCTGATCCCTTTTGGCTCAAGATCACTAAGGGACTTTTGTTAAGCTCTTTGAGTAGCTCCATGACATGATTTACTTTTCCATGTTCAGGTCCTGTAGTATATAGTTTTCATGCTCCAAAGAGTGCTACCTGATCTGAGGTTCCACACAAGTGTTAATTTCACTAAGTCTGAAATCTGTTTACCATATGCATTTTTGCCATTCTTGTTTGAACCTGTTAATGGATGAATTGGCCGTAGCTCAGTGCTAGACTTTTGTTAAGCATCTTGAATGCATCCCTGCCATGTATTTTGATGCCATGTTTGAGTGCTGTAGCATGTTCATCTCATTGCATTTAGATGGCTACTTGCTGTAAATCGCAGACCGGTGCCATATTTGAATCGCTTGCCATTTCCAGACCGTAACTCCGATTCCGGCGTTCTTTATATCGTTTTCAAGCGAATTCATCTCATCTTTCCAGTGGCACACTTGGATTTCCAAGTTGTGGCCAGGTTCATTCTTTCCCTATCACATCTTGCATATGCATCCCGCATTGCATCCCGCATAGCATACCATCTTTGCATCATATTGTTTGAGCTTTGCACGTGGTTGATTGTGTTCCGTTTTATTGTTTGTCTTGTTTGGGTAGAGCCGAGAGACGAGTTCGCTGACAAGGAGCCCGTTGAGTTTGCTTTCGACGATCCAGTCAAGTCTAACAACTTTGTAGGCAAGATGATCATACCCTAGAAATCACTACTATCTTTGCTTTGCTAGATGCTCGCTCTTTTACTATGCCTATGCTACGATGCCTACCACTTGTTTATCATGACTCCCAAATTTCCATGTCAAACCTCTAACCCACCATGTCCTAGAAAACCGTTGATTGTCTATGTTACCGCTTTGCTCAGCCCCTCTTATAGCGTTGCTAGATGCAGGTGAAGATTGGAGACCGTTCCTTGTTGGAACATTATTTACTTGTTGGGATATCATTATATTGCCATGTTATCTTAATGCATCTATATACTTGGTAAAGGGTGGAAGGCTCGGCCTTTCACCTTGTGTTTTGTTCCACTCTTGCCGCCCTAGTTTCCGTCATATCGGTGTTATGTTCCCGGATTTTGCGTTCCTTACGCGGTTGGGTTATAATGGGAACCCCTTGATAGTTCGCCTTGATTAAAGCTTTTCCAGCAATGCCCAACCTTGGTTTTACCATTTGTCACCTAGCCTCTTTTTCCCTTAGGTTTTTGGAGCCCGAGGGTCATCTTATTTAAACCCCCCCGGGCCAGTGCTCCTCTGAGTGTTGGTCCACCTGTCAGCTGCCGGTGGCCACCAGGGGCAACTCTGGGCTGGCCTACCTGTACCTTAGACAATCTGAGTGTGCCCTGAGAAAGAGATATGTGCAGCTCCTATCGGGATTTGTCGGCACATTCGAGCGGTGTTGCTGGATTTGTTTTAACCTATCGAAGTGTCTTGAAGAACCGAGATACCGAGTCTGATCGAAACGTCTCAGGAGGAGGTCTATTCCTTCGTTGACCGTGAGAGCTTGTCATGGGCTAAGTTGGGACTCCCCTGCAGGGATTTGAACTTTCGAAAGCCGTGCCCGCGGTTATGGGCAGATGGGAATTTGTTAATGTCCGGTTGTAGATAACTTGAACCTTAACTTAATTAAAATGAATCAACTGAGTGTGTTACCGTGATGGCCTCTTCTCGGCGGAGTCCGGGAAGTGGACACGGTGTTGGAGTAATGCTTGCGCAGGTTGTCCTCTAGTTTCTCACTCGCGCTTTGCCTCCTCTTCTCACTCTCTTTTGCGAACAGGATAGCCACCATATATGCTAGTCGCTTGCTGCTGCTCCACATATATTTACCTTGCCTTACCTATAAGCTTAAATAGTCTTGATCGCGAGGGTGCGAGATTGCTGAGTCCCTATGGCTCACAGATTACTATTACACCAGATGCAGGGCCTGATGATTCCGCTCCAGGTGACGCGCTCGAGCTCAAGTGGGAGTTCGACGAGGACTCTCAACGTTATTATGTTTCTTTTCCTGATGATCAGTAGTGGTGCCCAGTTGGGGGTGATCGGGACTGTGTCGCATGTTGGGTTATCTTTTATTTTGGCGCCGTAGTCGGGCCATGAGTGTTTGGATGATGTAATGTTATTTATGTACCTTGATTGACGTGGCGAGTGTAAGCCAACTATGTTATCTCCCCTTTATTATTATATTACTTGGGATGTTTGTGATGATTGCCTAACTTGCGACATATGCCTTCAATGCGATTATGTCTCTAAGTCGTGCCTCGACACGTGGGAGCTATAGTCGCATCGAGGGTGTTACATTCGCCTCGGCCAACCTTGACCTGAGGGCGGTGGTCCTGCCCTTACCTTCGGCTTCCATGAGCTTCAGCTTTAGGTCATACCTATTGGCAAGATCAGCATGAGCCTCCGCCACCATGCGGTCCACTACCTCCTGGATCCTGGCCTCGCGCGCGCTGGCGGCATCTTCTGCCTGAGCAACCTGACGCTCCCTTGTCTCCAACAACTCAACCTCAAGGCTGTGCTCGGTGGCCTCCATCATTAGCGCTTCCTCACGCTTCAAGATCTCCTCCTCGTCAGACGGCGCCGCCTACATCGACGCCAAGGCAGCTCTACGCACCTCCACTTGCTGCTCCAGGGAGGCATTCAGGGCCTGGAGCTCCTGCCTGCGCTTCTCGGCGACCTCGCGATGGTGGTCAGCCTCCCTGGCCTCCTCCAAGGCTCGGGCGCTGGCCTCACGCAAGGTTGCGAGGGATGCCTCGGCTTTCGCGTTGGCGCCCGAGGTTGATGGCCACCTTCAATTGACGCTATTCATCCACTAGATGAAGACCCTCGGTTTCAAGGCGGGCGTCGACGTCCACGAGTTCTTCCCCAAGCCGGCTCAGCACACCCATTGTTTCCTGGAAGAGCTCTTGACGGACAGAACCCCGCCTCCGCGCAAGCTCGAATGCACGACCGGGCCCGTCCTCCGTGCTGGGAGTCATTGAAGAGGTTTCAGGTGGCTCACCTCCTCCCATCGGGGGGCTGGAGGCTGGCACTTTTCCAGTCGCCCTTCGGGCCCCGTTGGGGGCCTAGAGGGGCGGAGGCTCATTACCCGAAGGAGAGGCCAGAGCCGAGGCCACCCAGCCACAGGCATTAACCAGAGGTGGAGCCCTTGGCACACTTTCGTCATCCCAGGCAAGGCCGCGAAGGACGGACGACAAGAATGTGGGGTCGATAAGCCAAGCCGGCGTGCTTGCCTCTTCGACCGAGCTCGTGCCAAGTGCGGTAGGCTAGCTTGGTGCACTCATGGTTAGCAGAGGACTCGAGGCAGGAGGAGGTTGCTTCTCGGGAGACTTTGTCGCCTTAGCAGAAGGGACACTTAGGAACCACAGTCAGGAGGGGAAGCGGTACTCGAGAAATTACAAAGATAAGGTACTCACTCGTTAATAGCAATGTGCTTCCTCTGCTTCAATGGATGGAAGGTGTCACCACTGTAGCTTGGAGACCCCTTCCTCTTGCGGAGTGCTGCGAAGTTCGGTTGAAGAAGCTCGAAGCCCTGGGCACGGTCACCAAGGCCTAGCACAAATGGTGTGACTCCTGAGGAGGCGACCTCAGGGGTGCTGGACCGCGCGGAGACCTCGGTACTCGCCTGGTGGCGGTTCACCGGGGCCTCAGGGGCTCCGGCCTTAGGAGCATCAGACTGTGTCATGCCCCAGGCCGCTTCCTAAGGATGCCTCTCTAGGGTCTCGTGGGACGGCACCTCAGGAACCCTGAGTGGTGCTGTTTCCTCAGCAGCAGCGCCGCCATCGCTCGATAATGACCGCCCCTGGGGCGGGCATCACGCTCGGAGCAGGCAGGGGGGCCACGAAGACAGGGCTCTCGCGAGGCCCTTCAAGGCCTACTGGGCATGGTCCCCATTCGTCGAAGAGGTGCATCTGCTTCACGAAATCCACATTGTTCGAGCAGCAGTACAGAAGACAACCCTCCTCCGACAGGTTGGCTAGCATCGGGTCGCCCATTAGAAGCTCGAGCACCGTGTGCCGCGCCTCGTGAGGAAGAGCCGGAGCGTGAAGTCTCATGCAGTCCCCGTAGCTAGAGAAGGTCCACATTTGCCGAGATTGGCGGTGAAGCGGAGCGAGGAGACACCAGATGAACTCCATCACCACCATGGGCGCCGTCACTCCGAGGTCCTTCATCCTGGCAAGCCGGTGCCAAACATGGGCGAGCTGCTGGAATCCGGGGGAGCAGCAGCAGGGGGCTGCGCATGCCAATGTCCACAAACACCCACCTCTTCCTGAAGCCTCCGATGACCGGCGAGAGCTAGAAGTCAATCCCCGAACCGGCCATCGCCGTGATGGCCTGAAGGGATACACACGCTGAGCGCCGGAGAGGATCTGTCAGGTGCAGCGAGAAGAAGTGGCAAAGCAGGGCCACGGAAGGGGTGATGCCCACCATGGCTTCGCAGACGAAGGCGAAGACATCAAGGAGGATGATGGATTGGGGATCGAGATGCAGTGCATTGATCTGGTAATGCGATAGCACCGCATTGGAGAAATTGGAGAAGGGGGAATCAAGCCTGCCCAGAGGGCGTGAAGATGGATTGGGACCTCGGTGGCTGTCCTATCAACTTCGGCGCGGGAAGCAGGCCAGGCCACCGTCACCCCCCACTCATTGAAATCTACGGCAAGCACCAGGCACACCTTGCCCATCGCCTCTTGGTTGAGCACCACCGACCGCTCGATGGTGGGCTCGAAGACCAGCATCACGGGGGCCGAGGTACATGACTCCTTCTTTCCCTTCTTCTTCTAGATTGGTGCCATGGTGGTGGGGGGAGTTGGTGTCAGATTGGACCGGGAGAACCGATTCGCTGCCTTTCGGAAGATGAGGGAGAGGTGGAGAGTGTTGCCTGTAAAGGAGGCGGAGCTACGAAGACGATAGTGGTTGCCTAGCCAGGCGGGAATCGAGGCTATGTGGGGATGTGGAGGCGCCCACGTCCCGTCAGTTGCCACGCGTCGATCGAGGCCGCGGGCTATTGGGGCCTGCGGTGCTCCACACTTAGCCCTTGGCTTCGCCGCGAAGCCAAGTATGAGCATGCCTTGGGCCCGGGGGCTACTGTCGGCGTCCTGGGGACGGGGGTACCCAGACTTGCCTGCCTGCGGCCCAGGGCTTGGCTCATCCAGTGGCCTAGTACAGCCCATCTTCATCAACAAACACTCAAGACCCTTGTGCGGCGGACGACACAAGACCTCCTCAGGGGCAGCCTCCCTAGGTTGGCTCGCGAGGAGCGGAGAGATCAAGGCGAGGGGCACCTCGTGAGGTTTCCGTGACATGAGCCATGACGACCAAGGCCAGGTGGGCGCCAGGTGGGTGCCAGCGGGCACAGAGTACTAGTTGCCTCATTGGTGCTAAAGAGGTAGGTGCAGACGAGGAGTTCCAAGGCATCAGGCAAACATTTCCATATCGGCGCAACGAGACCAAGACTAGCAGGACGGCAGGATGGAGGTCATCACGGAGCCCACGATGGCGTCACCACCAGAGCCTTTGGCAGGCGAAGACCACCTTTTGTTAGGATAACTTGTACTAGTTCTCCCCCTTCAAATTGGCCGTTGTGGGATCCCTTCCCGCCTAATATTTGGGAAGAGGACCCGGGCCACTATAAATAGGACTGGCCACCACCATAGGAGGGGATCTCATCTGATCTCTTCTCATCTGATCGGATCGGATCTGGACGGATCATTCAGACCATCCAGACACACACAAGCTCATCGAGCTCAAGAACCTCTCCTCGGGAGGTTGTTCTTCC
The DNA here is from genome assembly GCF_003073215.2 of Triticum urartu. Lineage (NCBI taxonomy): Eukaryota > Viridiplantae > Streptophyta > Magnoliopsida > Poales > Poaceae > Triticum > Triticum urartu. The sequence continues at coordinate 298,787,134 of NC_053025.1, forward strand.
CTTGTACTTGTTCATCCCCAGCCTACAAGGCAATCCACCACACCACACTTGAGTAGGGTTTTACACCGCAACGGTGGCCCGAACCAGTGTAAACTCTTGTGTCTATTGTTCCTCGGGTTCGGTGAGTTAGGCTTTGAGATTGTTGCGCTAGTGTGAGCTAGGGGAGAGAGATCTTCGTGCACACCCCAGAGTTTGAACCTCCAGGGTTTTGCCAGAACCCGTAATCCGACAGTACCTAGGTCAGAACCACGAACAGTATGATCATCGACTTGGCCGTGATAACCATCATCGAGTGCCTACGCCCCCTCCGAGGGGCGGATCGTATGTGCCCCCACAGTACGATGAATGGCGCTCGTATGGCGATGAGCGAAGGGCACCAGTCGACCCAAGAGAGCCCGGGTTTGATGCAAGCTCAGTTCTTGTGTCAGGTCTGGTCGACAGAGGCCGGGCACACAGAGAAGGACTAGACAAAGATCGTCCGATTGGTAGCAAAGTGCATGTTTCTGGGACTGAATGTTTTAGCAGAGCCATCGGAGCTGCTGAGATCCCTCCCAACTTCAGGTTGGCGACGGGAGTGAGTAAGTTCACCGGTGAATCGAAGCCAGACACATGGTTAGAGGATTACCATGTGGCTTTGCAGATTGGTGGCGGCAATGATGATGTGGCGATGAAGCACCTCCCCCTGATGCTGGAGGGTTCAACCAAAGCATTGTTGAATCAGTTGGCTGCTGGTAGTATCTTCAGTTGAGAAGAATTGGCTCGAGTGTTTGTCAGGACATTTGAAGGAACTTGCAAACGACCTGCAGGGCTCACCAAATTACAACATTGTGTCCAAAAACCGAATGGAACTTTGAGAGATTACATCCAGAGATGGACCACTCTTCATCATACCATGGAGAATGTGTCAGAGCATCACACAGTTTTTGCCTTCAAGGATGGCATTCGGTACAGAGAGCTTAACCTAAAATTCGGTCGGACAGGAGACATGTCCCTAGCTCGGATGATGGAAATATTCACTCGGTACGCTAACGGCGAGGAAGAAGACAGACTCCATAGAGGCAAGAACAAACCAGTCGCCCAGGACACCAGAGGAGGGAATTCCAGTCAAAAGCAGAAGAGCAAAGCCGAACTCGCAGGTCCTGGTGAGGCCGCAGTTTTGAACCAAGGGAAATTTAAAGGAAATCCTAAGGGGCCATGGATCCCCAAGAAAGTGAAAGATCAAGCAGGAAATGATGTGCTTAATTTTCCGTGTCACATGCACACCAAGAAAGATGAAGAGGGAAAGCTAATTTACCCCAAGCATACAAGTTGAAAATGTCGACTCCTAATTCAGAGATTCCGAGACGGTCAACCCATTGAAAAGGAAAAGGAATCGGAGAAGGACGAGGACAAGGAGGAATATGATGATTACCCCAATGTCAATGCCACTTTAGTGATTTTTGATAACATCGAGAGCGAAAGTCGACTGAAAGTTATCAACAGAGAAGTAAACATGGTTGCTCTGGCAACGACGACATATTTGAAGTTGTCAAAAACTCACATTACATTTGACCAGTCTGATCACCCAGCGCATGTTGCCACCCCCGGGCGGCAAGCATTGGTGGTCGACCCTATCGTTGGGGGCACTCGACTGACCAAGGTCTTGATGGACGGTGGCAGTGGTTTGAACATTTTATACGCTGAGACCCTTTGAGGGATGGGCATTCCGATGTCCAAGCTCAATGAAAGCAACATGCGATTCCACGGAGTCATCCCAGGGAAGAAAGCTGATTCACTCGTTTAGATCACTTTTTCGGCTTGCTCATGTTACGTGTACCTCAAGTTGAAGATGCCTGGCCCCAGATGTGTGATCACAATCACTGGAAATCGGCAGAGAGTAGAAGAGTGCCTCTAGAAGAGCTCAAAGATTGCCGATTAACAGATGGCAGCTGTAGAGATGCAAGAATACTAGACGAATGCAATCCGAGTGATTTTAGTCATCCACTAAAACAAAGCCAGTTCAAATTCACCCGACCGATCCCAATGCTGCTTCAACTCATATCTCAACAACACTCGACAGCATATAGGAAGAAGCTCTTATCCAGTTCCTCCGTGAGAACTGGGACATCTTCGAACGATCTGACATGCCGGGTGTACCCATGGGACTGGCTGAGCACCGTTTGCGAGTTGACCCAAAAGCAAAGCCCGTTAAAGAGCATCTCCGTTGGTTCGTTGGGGAGAAGAGGAAGGAAATTGGGAGGAGGTGGCTCGACTTCTGGTAGCTGAGTTCATACGCGGGATATACCACTCCGAGTTGCTCGCCAATGTTGTCATGGTCCCCAAGAAAGATGATTCACTTCGTATGTGTACCAATTTCAAAGACATCAATCGGGCCTGCCTGAAAGATCATTTCCCTCTCCCCCGCATCAACCAAATTGTCGACTTGACTGCGGGATGTGAGCATTTGTACTTTTTGGACGCATATTATGGGTACCATTGGATCCAACTGTATGGGCCTTTTCGTCTCAAGAATGCTGGCGCCACATTCATGCACATGATGCAGAAGTGCCTGCTCACTCAAATCAGTCGGAATGTGGAAGCATACATGGATGACATCATGGTCAAGTCCCATAAAGGTTTCGACCTACTGACTGACCTAGCTGAAATCTTTGCCAACTTGAGAAGATATGATATCAAGCTCAACCCATCAAAGTGCACATTCGGAGTCCCAGGTGGAAAGTTACTCGGTTTCCTTGTTTTCGAATGAGGGATCGACACAAACCCGAAAAAGGTTCGAGCAATCCTCCGATTGAAACGCTCCATGCGTGTGCATGACGTTCAGAAGCTTACTAGTTATTTGGCTACATTGAGCCGATTCATCTCTCGTCTCAGAGAAACGGCATTGCCTCTTTACCGACTTATCAAGAAGTCTCATAGATTCGAGTGGACTCCTGAAGCCGAAGCAGCATTTGTAGAGCTCAAAGCCCTGCTTTCCACCCTGCCGGTGCTTGCTGCCCCAATCAGCAAAGATCCTCTACTACTCTACATTGCAGCCACTGGACAAGTTGTCAGCACAGTGCTCACGGTCGAGCGATAAGAAGAAGGCAAGGCTTACAAAGTTCAGCACCCGGTGTATTATATTTCTGAAGTCTTGACTCCGTCCAAGCAGAGATATCCACATTATCAAAATCTTGTTTATGGAATTTACTTGACCACAAATAATGTTGCACACTACTTCTCAAACCACTCGGTTTTAGTCGTCAATGATGCTCCATTATCAGAAATTCTGAACAATAGGGATGCAACTGGTCGAGTGGCAAAGTGGGCAATTGAACTCCTTCCATTGGATATAATGTTCGAGACAAAGAAAGCAATCAAGTCCAAAGCAACAGCAGATTTCCTCGCCGAGTGGTTTGAGCAGCAGCAACCAACTCAGATTCACTTGGAACATTAGACTATGCTTTTTGATGGGTCCAAGATGCTGAATGGCTCTGGTGCTAAAGTAGTCCTGGTATCCCCCAGAGGTGATAAGCTCAGCTACGTACTCAAAATTCATTTCGATTCTTCAAACAATAAAGTTGAGTATGAGGCACTTTGTATGGGTTGCGTATGGCAGTCTTACTCCGTGTCCGTTGCCTCATGGTCTACGACGACTCAGATTTGGTGGTCAATCAAGTGATGAAGGAATGGGATATCAGTAGTCCATCAATGACTAGTTATTGCAATGCAGTAATAAATCTAGAGAAGAAGTTTGAGGGGTTAGAGCTCCACCACATACCCCGAATAAAAAACCAAGCAGCAAATGACCTGGCGAAGATATGTTCCACTCAGAAACCCAGCCCTAGTAATGTGTTTTTTGAGCATCTCCATGCCCCATCAGTTCAAGAAGATCCCTTCACAGAGGAGCCCCCGCAACCGATAAGTTCAACTAATCTGACTGAATTCGAAGTCCCAGCTGTAGTTGACTTGATCATGGAAGTTCTGGTGATCACCCCCGACTGGACGGTGCCATATATCGCATACCTACTCAGGCAGGAGCTCCTAGAGGATGAATATGAGGCCCACCATATCGTCCATCGACCCAAAGCATTCACCGTGATAAGCGGAAAGCTCTACACGGAAAGTGTTACCGGGGTCGCCCAGCATTGTATTCACTACTAGGAAAAGGCCTACTAGTGGCGCACCTATTTTGCCTACTAATGGTGCACTACAGGTGCACCACTAGTATCACGCCATTAGTATCTGGTATACTAATGGCTCACCATGCAGTGCGCCATTAGTATAGCCCACGGTGCGCCATTAGTATGCCTCCCAGGGGGCCATATTTACCCATGTGCTTTGGCATACTAATGGCGCACTAGTGGATGATGCGCCATTAGAGTCCTTTTTGCAGTGCACCATTAGTGTGCTGAGTGGTGCGCCACTAGTATGAATATTAGGGATTTTTTTTCTTTTCTGATATTTGCACATGTTACATAACATATTACTGCACATAATATAGAGATCACAACATATAAACAGCAAATTTATCGAATACAATAGAAGATTCATCTCCGAATACAATTCATCATATTAGTCTCCGAATTTAAAATACCGAACAAAGTTAGAACATTACAAGTCTCAAAACCGCGAGGAGCGAGTTTGTCTTCACATTACATGTCGATATCGATCATCTAAACTACCATCACATAGAAGAGAGATGCGGTCATCACGATGAGCATCATTGCGATGAAACTGGTCTTCATCCGGTTCCTCCAACGCTCCCTCTCTCTCCCGCTAGATAGCGCACGTATCTAACTTCCGCCTTCGCCCTAGTGGTGTACACTTTGTAACTGTTACCACTAAAACAGTGAACCTGTCTCCGACACTCCTCCTAGTCGTCGTAGACTCCGGGAACCTTACCCTTGTACACGACATACGACGGCATCTCTATGCACTAGCCAAACAATACGTTAGTAACAATTCACAAACAATACATAAGCAATATACAAGTATGCAACAAAAGGATCGGAAGAGAAAAGCAACACATTAATAGCACGATTCATGGTCCCACTAATAAATATCATCGATTACATATAAGTTGAACGACTGTGCAAACCAAAGAGACATACGAGTTCATTAAAGTTTAATTACAACATGAGCCGATCGATGTTTCAAAACTACACATAGCATCACTACTTTCGACTCGACTCAGGGACCGGAGCGTGGATGAAGCTGCCGTCTCTCGTGATGGTCATGAAATCACGGGCGTTGTCAGCCTGCATTTGTAGCGTTGTGTCTATCTCACTGTTGGACGGTTGATATCTGAGGTAGAACTGCTCCGAGGTATGAAGGACATCTTGATGGATGATTTCCGCAAACTTCGACTGGATGCGGAAGAATTCTTGTCTGATGTCTGCGTCCTGGATTGCTGACAATCTTGCGGCCCAATCTTTGAGATTATTTGGTAGCAGAAGGTGATTATGGTCCCGTACGATTGCCTGCATGTGATGGAGGGCGTAGTAGGCATCCTTATGACCGCCAGGCGGCTGCTTGACACAGGGGAACATCCTAGTGTGGGCGAACACGTGCTTGCCGTACCTACGAACTGGCCTGGTGAAGGTGCAATGTGTGTAGTCTTTCTTCGACTGACGGTCCGAGTCGAAATACGTGGCCATGGAATATTTCAGGCTTAAGAGGATGAGTGTGCAATGTGTGTCACTGCACAAAACACGGAATGTTAGAAAAAACGAACAATCGAAATCTATGAAATCATATGTTACGGGGCGGTGAGGGGATGACTTACTCGGGAAAGTAAGGCACGAGGAAGTTATCCTTATCTGGGTTTTCCAGAATAACGCCTTCGAGGTAAGAACTCGCGACTTGCCGGTCCCCAGCGCTGCCCAAGATCTTGGCACGCATGTAGAAGGGGTCGACTATCATGATGTCCGGGGTCTTGTCTCTAATGATCCGCATCTCCATACTCAGCGAAAATAGCTGAACGAAGGTGTAGTGCAGCGGATGAAGGTTGAACATAGCGAAGATGTCATCAAACCGTAGGACGATCGTACGCCCGATGGCGTTATCCACAAAGCCCTTGCCCTCTGGCACCTTGGCCACGAAAACCGGGTATGCCACATCATTCTTGGAGAGATGCCTCTTCTCCAAAGAAAGAACACTGTCATGCAGACTCCGCATAGCACCGGTTGCAGCATTGAGCAGATTAGTCGGTAGCGTCGGCCTACCCGCAACATGCACCCTCCTCGAGATATCCTTTGGTGAAGGTGGACCGTCCTGAGCACGGATCATACTCGGTGCCGGCTGGCTGGCACCCTTGTTACTCTTTCTTTTCCGTCCCTTCTTCTTCTGCTGTAATGGGATCGAGTTCTGCTCACAGACCGCCTTCTTGTGTGTGTTGGGGCTGATAATATTTAGCACCTCGGCTATCTGAGGCTCGGTGAAGGCGGCAGCTGGAGGCGTCTCCTGAGAACTGAACACCAGACGATGACTGTTGCAATTTGGTTTTTCCGTGGTACCAGCATGATCGCGGTCGTCTTTTTTAGGGCTGGGTTCTTGAGAAGGAGGCCCAAAGAATTCGTCACCATACCCATGTTCGGCGAAGTACTTATCGACGTTGGTAAATGTACTGTCATCGTTGTCGTTGTCGTCCTGTGCCATATGCATGTTCGGATCCTATGCCATAGGGATGTCCGGCATGTCCGGTAGCATTGCGGCGGTCTTGCCATGGCTTGGCGCCGGCACGACTAGCGGTGGTGCCTGTGGGGTGGTGTCCCTCATCCCCAAACGAATCTGGCTCTTTGGCCAAAGCAGGGGCCAGCTTACGCAGGCGTTGAGGGTCATCACATCATCTTCGTCGGCCACAGCGGGTCGAATCGGAGGTAACAACTCGTCGCAGCCTGGCAGCACCCGAACCAGTTCAACCCTATACACGGTGGGTGGCATCGGATTACCGTGGAACACGGGGTTGCCCGGTTGAACGATTCTGCCCTTGGCGACATCGATCAACTCACCGCCCATGAAGTGCAGGAGAGTGCATGGAACGTCGGCGGCGCCCTGCGAAAACATGTAGGGCGTCAAAGATGTCCAGTAAAAGGCAAGCAAATGAAGTCATTGGCCGAGAGGCTTAATTAGTTCCCGTGATGGCGTCGGGCTCGGCTAATGTCGAGGCACCGCCAACGGCGGGCGTGCAACTGACGGAGGGGTCGCTTGCTGCCGAGGTACCCGCCGACGTACACGCGGGTGCATTAAGCTCCAATGCACGTGCCGGCGTCGGAGACACCAATACCGCCTCGGCCGGAGACACCAATGGCGCCGCCTGCATGTTGTGCGAGTTGCTGGCCGTGAAGCTGGGAACCGGGGGCGGCCCCTGTTGGCCGCCCGCAATCCATGTCGTCAGCCCCTGAATCAAGGTAGGCACAATGGCGGTGAGCGTCGATCCCAGTTGTTCTTGCACTTGCTCTTGGACAATCTCCGGAATCCGCGCCACTTGAGTTCTTGAACCTCGCGCGATTGGCTTTCCGAGCTGGTCTTTCTCTCCTTTGGACCACCAACATTATAGTATGACGACCATTTAGTGGACAAGCCTTTGCCGGCCACACGACCAGTTGACGATGGCTTACTGAGCTTGTCCTTGTTTTTCATTACGTTCAACGCCCTATTTAGAGTGTTGTCCCAAGGGGTGCTCTGAGACGACCCCGCGCTACTGCTTTCAGTCTCCTGCGGAAGGAATGTGAACCATTTAGAATTTTGGCTTCATTAATTAGAATGCAACCATATGGAGCTAATTACGCGGGGGTGTATTCCTCACCAGAACAAGCTCAAGCGCCCTGGTATTCGGATCCGTGATAAGCTCCTTTGTTACCGGGTCCTGCTTGTACCGGGCCCTGACATAGTTCTTGGTCTGCTTGTCACAGTATTTCTCGAAGCGGGGCGGTAGGCCTTGCTCGGCACGCTCCGCGCCCTCCTTGTCCCATATAGGCTCCGCCACTCTGTAACCGCTGGGACCGAGTTTGTGTTCCCCTAAGTTCAACTCCCGCATTTCTTTCCCCCACTGACTTGATTCGGAGGTTGCGCTACTCTCGCACTTGATCTTGAACTCCTTGTAGTCATCTTCGCTAATCGAAGGATTTTTCGCCTTGATCTTCTCATAACTATCACCTTTGTCAATCATTCTCTTCACCGCGCTTCTCCAAGTAGACAGGGCCGTGCTCATCATCGTGAGGGCGGCACTGTTCACTTTATTCCCTGAGAGGCGTGTGTTTGCAAAGTCAGCGGGGAACTTGTATCATTCGTGCAGCTTTGTTAAGAGGAGGTTGCGCAAATTCCCTCGGTCCTTATGCCTTAGGTTCTTGGTGTTGATCGAGACGGTGCTCCGGAGAATGCACCCGAGCTGAAGTGAGTACCCCTTGACTAATTCTTTGGGCGCCATTGGATGCCCGTCAGAGTTCACTTGATTAAATTCCTCCTTGACAGTGCGGAGCACGTTCGGGCGCCGGTCCTTCCGTTGCCTCTTCGGTTGGCTGCCATCTGTGTGTGCGCTGCCATCATAAGTGGTGGCATTCTCGGTGGCACCATCAGTGGTGTCATCCCCGACGCCACTAGGGGTTGTGTAGTCAAGATCGGTGTCTACCACGACGTCCTCATAGCGGTGAGGTTCTTCCTCCATTTCCTGGGACAGCTCCCAGAATTGCATGCCCGAACCGCTGGCCTCATCGTTGTGGGCCATGTTTCGCTCTAAATAGGAAAAAAGTTTGGTCAAAAAGTTGGTTATTGTCAAGGAACAAGATCATGGTGTCATCATTTAGGGTTTGTCGACACCGAGGCATCCTAAAAGCTAAGCTTTTATCATTTAGGGTTTGTCGACGCCGAGGCACCCTAAAAGCCTAAGCTTTCATCATTTAGGTTTTTATCGACACCGAGGCACCCTAAAAGCCAAGGTTTTATAATTTAGGGTTTGTCGACGCTGAGGCGCCCTAAATGCTAAGTTAAGTTTTCATCATTTAGGGTTTATCAATGCCGAGGCACCCTAGCTAGGTTGACGCTGAGGCAGTTGATCCTACTTAATTAAGTACTAAGATACCCTGGCCCATGCATTAGTCGCAAGTACCCCATATGTCCTGTTTTTAGCAAAGTCATGCTAAAATTCAAGGAAAATTTCAGCATGACCTTTGCTGAAAGTAGGACATATGGAGTACCCGAATTTGCCGGAACAGAAGTTAATCGACATTCCGGCAAACTCAAGGGCCTCTCGGGGTACCTGCAAAATCATTATCCCCGCATAATGAAGTCACCAATGGGTCATTTCAGAAGATCACAACTAGCATCATCACAAGTACAACATCATCACAAGTAGAGCAGCAGCAGCAGTGAATACAGGCATAACAGCGGCAGCAGCAAGTTTATTCTTCTTCTTCATAAACATTAATTGGTGTGGGTGACTCTTTCTGCCCTCTAATGACTCACTCAACTTAACAGGACAACCCACAAGCATTGTTTTGATTCCAACAGCTGCTGTAAAATACATCCAGCAAAGGTGCTCTAAAATAAGAAATACTACCCCCCAAATCTTTAGCTCAATTCTGAAAATACATGGCTAGGACAACGGTAGCATTCAACCACAAGAAAAAGCCTATACTTAACTAGGCCCAGGTCCATTAAATTCTTACAGAAACCAAGAAATGGAATTAACTCCCCTTGTTGCTGATTCAGTCATGGGAGATGCCATGTCTCAAAAATATCAAGTTGCACCATCATGTTTGATTTCAATATAAGGAATATTACAAAATTAACAGTTAATATCCCATGTGACTAACACACTTTGGTCTTCTAGTTACAAAACAAAACTGACATAATTCTAGATGCCATAATCAGATCAAAATTTCAAACCACACACTTACTTTCAGATATCAAATTAGGAACATTTTGAGACATAGGAAAACAGTGTACATCTAAAAATGCTGCAAACTATGAAGAAAAACAAGAACACTATGTAATACATGATTATTCAGTCAAGACAAGAGAAACCATCTGCAACTACTACTGTAAATAATACACTTGTTAACACGTTTCTAAACATACATCCAACAAAGATGCTCTAAAAAAATACTACGGCCCACGCCCACCCACCCCATCCCAGCTACTAGTACCACGTTCAAGTAATACACTTGTTAGTTCAATTCTGAAAATACATGCAACAAAGATACACCTCTTCTAATGACATGATACTGTGAACAAAATCTACCATGCAGCTAAATCAATGTTGACCCTCATAAATCAATGTTGACTAAATTTTTTAAGTGCTCTTCCTAAAAATCACTAAAGTAGGAAATCTTTAACATAATGTACCCTACAGCTTTGTTCAATTGGTATAGTCAACAGTGGGTTTCGTTCAATTGATCAGGAGTAGGAGATCTTGGTGTAAGACCAAAAATTCAGTTATGCACATTGTTAGTTCTTACCCTCATTTTTTCACATTGGTGAAAGAGCCTGTCATTGCAAATTCAGTTATGTGTTTGCTTGCTTTAGTTTCACAGAAATTTTTCAGTTAAGTGTTCAGCTAACTTCAGACTTAGGAATAACGATGAAAATTTCAGACTTGGCAGTACAAATTCAGAACAGTGAGTTGGAAGAAAGAGGATGGCTCACCGTGGAGGGGTGGAGGACGAGGGTGCGTCGATGGCTGGCTGAGGACGAGGGTACGTCGATGGCGGGCTAAGGACGAGGGTGCGTCCCCTTCTCCTCCCAATTGCGCCTCAGATCAGGAAGGACGACGGCGATGGCGGCGTAGCAGCGGGCCCCGTGCTCTATGCGGAGGCCAGGGGAGTCTAGTTAGTCAGGGGCAGGAGGCCAAAGGCGATGGACGGGCGGAGGAGGAGGGGGGCTTACGGGCAGAGGAGACTGGGCGGCGGTGCAGTGTGTGGGGCGGCGGCGTAGTGGGTCAGTGTAGTTGGTCGAGCTGGCAGTCGTGGCGGCAGGCCGTCGGTGGCGAGGACCGAGATGGCGAGGCGCGGCGCGGGGGTCATCGGAGGGGGTGTGGAGCGAGGGGGGAAGTGGATCTGGCGAGGGAGGGACGAAGGGATCGGCCGAATTAGCTAGGGGAGAAGATTACTAATGGCGCACCCCCTAGCGGTGCGCCATTAGTATATTTTTTTGATAGCAATGGCGCACCCCCAGCGGTGCGCCATAAGTAATCTTTTTTATAGATAGCAATGGCGCACCAGCCAGCGGTGCGCCATAAGTAATTTTTTTTATTATTTTTTATTGCATCTAATATTTTTTTAGAAAATGAATATGAATATGAAACAGTAAGAATTTTTATAAAAACAATAATAATTTTTTTAAAAATATCATCAAATTTGTTATTTGAAAATATTTATAAATATAAAAATATATCATCAAATTTGTTATTTGAAAATATCATCAAATTTGTTATTTAAAAATATGATCAAATTTATTTTTTTTGATTTTTGGATTTTTAGTTGCATTCATTTGTGACGGTGGAGCGGGGGAGGGTGCTGGGGTGTCCTCAGCGGCGGTGGAGCGGGGGAGGGTGCGGTGGGTCGTCGGCGGCGGGTGGAGCGGTGGAGGGTGCGGGGGTGTCCTCGGCGGCGGTGGAGCGGGGGAGGGTGCGGTGGGTTGTCGGCGGCGATGGAGCGGGGAAGGGTGCGGGGGGTGCTTGGCGGCGAGGGGGATCTGGCGAGGGGGATAGCGATCGATATGGAGGGGGGATCGAGATCGATTGTCCTCTTGAATATTCAATATTTTTTCATATTGGATATGAAAAAATATCATCAAATTTGAAAAAATATTCACGAATTCAAAAAGTGCCCATGAAATTTAAAAATATTCATGAGTTCAAAAAGTGCTGATGAAATACAATCGAGAAATGAAGACTACGATTTAAATACATTTGATCTTAGCTAGCTATCTTTTCACAATCTTCTTGCCCTTGTTTTTCGCAAATGGAGTTCTTCTATTGAACGGACGTCCTTTAGGTAGGGTGGTCCTGCTTCTTCTTTTGGTGTATGGCACATCATCGTCATCGTCATGTTCCATCTTCGGGTCGCCGTACTTGTCGAAGTCTTGCTCATTGGCGACTCCATCCATTCCGATGATCTTCCTTTTGCCTCTCCTCATGACAACACGACTGGGCTTTGACGGGTCGGTAATGAAGAAGCATTGGTCCACTTGGGAAGCCAGTACCCATGGCTCATTTTTCACAGTGATGTTTGCGCCCGCGGTCTTGGATTTGGCTTCGGGTATAACCATGGTGGTGAAATACCGGTCTTCTTTTATGACGCTCTTGGCCCATCTGACACGGAACATCGGGACCTTCTCTCCAGCGTAGCTCAGCTCCCAGATCTCCTCGATCCTTCCGTAGTATTTGTCCTTGTCGTTACCGGTGTAGGATTCCATTGTTACCCTGGAGTTCTGATAACCATCGCTCTTCATGTCCTTGTCCTCGGTGTAGAATGTGTAGCCGTTGATATCGTATGCCTCATAGGTCATCAGGTTGTGCTCGGCGCCCTATGACAAGGCGAATATGAGTTTTTCGTCCGCGGGAGAATCCTCATGTAAAGGGTATGACATAAGCTTCTTCTTGAACCAACGCGTGAAACATGAGTTATGCTCTTTGATTATATCTGCGTCCGTCCTCTATTGGCCTCGGTCATTGTACGTCTTCTCAATAAAGGTTTTGTGCTCTACCACCCAAGGATCGCCCATGTCTATGTGTTGTAGCGCGACTAGGTTTTCTCTTTCAAAGTCGGCGAGTCGACCCTCCAAGACAACATGCATTTCACGGCAACCCTCGCGGTGACCCCATCCAGCGAGCCTGCCGAGGTTCCTGTTGACGGGCAGACCAACGCGGTTCTCGATGCCTAGATAATTCGTGCAGTAGGAGATGCACTCTTCGGTCAGAAAGCACCTGGCTATGCTTTCCTCTGGATGTGACATGTTGCGAACGTATCCTTTGATGACACCATTAATCCTTTTGAACGGCATCATGCTGTGCAGGAACGTCGGCCCGAGTTGGATGATATCCTCCATGATATGGACTAGCAGATGCACCATAACGTCGAAGAATGCGGGCGGGAAGTACATCTCAAGCTCGCATAGTATCACCACGATCTCCTCCTGTAGCCTTCTCAGTTGCCTCACGCGAACTAACTTCTGAGAGATGACGTTGAAAAAGTTGCATAGGCCAAATAGCATTTCACGGACGTGCGCGTCCATGATCCCACAGATTGCAACTGGAAGTATCTGCGTCATCAGCACATGACAGTCGTGAGACTTCATCCCGCTGAACTTCTACTTCGCTGGGTCTAGGTATCTGCTTATCTTCCCCGCGTAACCGTAAGGAAGTTTTACTCCTATGAGGCAGGTGAAAAATTTCTCGATCTGCTCCTAACTTAGAGTGAAGCACACGGGAGGGTAGTCATTTCCGGTCTTCTTGGCCTTTTTGCCTTTGCGACGACTTTCCGTGTCCTACTTCGCCTCATCATCATCATCAGCATTAGCGTGAAGCTCCTCCCTGATGCCTATTGATTTCAAGTCTTCCCTTGCTTTCGACCCATCTTTGGTCCTCTCTGGCATGTTGAGCAGGGTACCAAGCAGGCTCTCGCACACGTTCTTCGTGATATGCATGACATCAAGGCTGTGAGGCACACGGTGGATCTTCTAGTACGGCATGTCCCAGAAAACAGACCTCATTTTCCATACCTTCAGTAGCGTCTCTAGCGCCTTTCGCTTCTTTCCCGACTCTGGCGCCTATTGCTTCTTTCTTGGCAGTGGGCAATCTTTCCAATTTTTCAACAGCTCGTCTATTTCCTCGCCGCTCCTCGTACGCAGGCGTCTTCGGGGTTCAGTTTCACCATCGAAAAAATCCTTGCGTTTTCTCCACGGGTCATCATTGCGAAGCCACCTTCGATGTCCCATGAACACGGCTTTCGAAGACCCGAGATCTCTATCTAGCTGGCGATACATTGTGTTATCCATGCACCTGACGTATCCAGAAAATCCGTGGACCACCTGCCCCGCGAGATATCCGTAACTGAGATAGTCGTGCACCGTCGTGAGTAGTGCGGCTCTCATAGGGAAATATTCTTTCTCTACGGCGTCCCACGTATTGGCTGGCGTTTTCCATAGTGTGTCTAGCTCCTCTTTCAGCAGCCCCAGATACAGATTGATGTCGTTCCCTGGTTGTTTCTGCCCCTCAATTAGCATACTCATGTGAATGTACTTCCTCTTCATGCACAACCAGGGGGGAAGGTTGTACATCCACACAAACACAGGCCAGGTGCTATGTGTGCTTCTCTGGCTGCCAAACGGATTGACTCCATCGGTGCTCTCGCCTAGCATGATGTTCCTTGGATCCTCCCCAAATTCTAGGTATTCGAAGTTCAACGCTTGCCACTGGCTCGCATCCTTATGGTGACTCAGCATCTTGTCTTTTTTATTTATCTCCGGATCATTTCCGCCATCTTCTCGCTTCTTCTCCTCCGTATCCGTGTGCCAACGCAGGAGCTTTGCTAGCTTAGGGTCCGGGAAAAACAGCTGCAGACGAGGAGTGATCGGAAAGTACCACACCACTTTTTGAGGAGCTTTCTTCCTCTTCTTGTATTGAGTGACGCCGCACACCGGATATATGGTAGACTCCGCGTGCTCGTCCCGATAAATGATGTAATTTTTCATGCACACATGGTATTTCACGTGCGGTAAATCCAGACGACACACAATTTTCTTCGCCTCCTCGAAACTGGTTGGGCACTTCTTCCCCTTGGGAAGACGTTCGTGCCAGATTGACATGTTCTCATCGAAGCATGCATCGGTCATTTTGTGTTTTACCTTCATCTCTAGAGCCATGAGCGTTACTTTCAGGCGGGCATCCTCGGGCCTGCATCCTTCATACAATGGATTAACCGCGTCTATCTCCAGTTGATCTAGCTTGTCTTTCTCTTGGGCGGCAGCTCTTGCATTATCCGTCTACTTGAGAAGCAGCTCTTGAATATGAGGGTCCTGCACCTAGCCCATCGATGGTCCATCGTCGTCTGCTCCGGCATCTTCATCTTCATGATCATGCCCTTCGTCTTGATCTTCCTCATCATCATGTCCTGCATCTTCTACATGATGACTGTGTACAGCATCACCGTCGTTATCATGTCCTGGAGATTCTTCGTTTTCTCGCCCGCCAGAGCCGCGGTGGTTGTCTAGCTGCCCTTCCTCATTTCTTGCCCGGCCCCCATGGATGACTTTATAGTTATCTTCATCACCTTGCCACCGATAGCCATCCATCAAACAAGCAAGAGCAGGTGGTCCCGCACCTGCCCGGAATCCGGGTCCGCAATAAGGCTCTTCAGCTTGCATCTTCGACTCGGACATCTTATCTCAGTCTCGTTCTTTTGAAGCATCTCGGCCTTTGCGGAGCTCAAAAACCTATTCATGATGCCTTCGGTCATCGTGCGGACCATGGTCGCCTGCGGGGTAGAGCAAAACGATATTTTAGAACCAAGAAAAACATTGGCACGACTTTCCCTAAAAATAGGACCAAAAAGAATGCATAGTGCCAAAATTCTTGCCCAAATGGAAATGAATCAATATTCCGGAAAAATATTGGCAACTATCACATTTCAAATACCGGTACCTACAAACACAAACATATATGCAACACCACAAACATATGCAACACCACAAACATACATAGATCTAGCAAGGCCATAAAAAGTGCATGTGCACGTTGTTGGAGGGAGAAAAAAGTAGATCTACAACATAAAGATAGCTTTCCCCTTACTTACCTATCAAAAAAGGTAATTTAACCACTTAATTTGGATGAATCTATGGTGCAAATGAGGTGAGGAGGAGGAGCCAGCCGAGACAAGCTTGGAGGAGGAGGTGGAGAAAATGAAGTGGGGAAAGTGAGTGTGTAGGTGTGGTTGTCCAAAATATCTAGCTGGTCCCAGGTTACTAATGGCGCACCACCGACAAATCCGCCATTAGTAACCAGGGTTACTAATGGCGCACCAGCTTGTGGTGCGCCATTAGTAGTTTTGTAAAAAAATTATAGTAGTGGCGCACATGGTGAGTGGTGCGCCATTACTAATTAAACTAGTAATGGCGCGTTGTTCCCTGGTGCGCCATTAGTATTTTTGGAAAAAAAATATGTTAGTAGTGGCGCACCATTGGTGTGGTGCGCCATTAGTGTGATAGACACTAATGACGCACCAGCACATGGTGTGCCACTTCTATATAGTAGTGGCGCACCACATGCCTGGTGCGCCATTAGTGTCCATATTATCTATAGCCCTTTTCCTAGTAGTGATTTCTCCAGAAGAAGGTCGAATGATTCTAAATGAGATCCACCCGGGGACTTGTGGCCACCATGAGTCCTCTCGGATCATCGTTGCCAAAGCATACCGAGCAGGGTCCTACTAGTCACGTACAAATGAGATGGCTAAGGATATAGTCGACAAGTGTGAAGGCTGCCAGTTTTACTCAAACCTGTCTCACAAACCTGCATCTGCCTTGAAGACTATTCAACTCGTCTGGCCTTTTGCAGTTTGGGGATTAGACATGGTTGGACCTTTCAAGACCGCAGAAGTGGTTTCACTCATTTGCTCATAGCAGTTGACAAATTCACCAAATGGATCGAACCCAAGCCTATCAAAAACCTTGATTCAAGCACTGCCATCAGTTTCATCAGGGAGCTAAAATTTAGATATGGAGTCCCTCAAAAAATTATCATAGATAACGGCTCCAACTTTGATTATGATCAGTTCAGAGCGTTTTGTGCTTCCTAAGGCACTCGGGCCAATTACGCATCCATTGTGCACCCGCAGTCGAATGGGCAAGCAGAAAGGGAGAATGTCTTGATCCTTCAAGGGATGAAACCTTGACTGATGCATGATCTCAAGCATGCTGCTGGAGCTGGGCTGACTGAATTGACGTCTGTCTTATGGGGACTGAGAACAACTCCCAATTGGTCGACTGACCAAACTCCTTTCTTCATGGTATATGGTGCTGAAGTTGTGCTGCCGAGTGACTTGCTGCACAACGCTCCCAGAGTGGAACTCTTCTCAGAAGCAAAAGCAGAACATGCATGCCAAGATGAGTTTGATCCCCTTGAAGAAGAACAAGATATGGCTCTGATCCGGTCGACCATCTATCAACAAGACCCACTTCCATTCCATGCCTGTAATGTCAGAGGTCAAGCATTCCAAGAAGGAGACCATGTGCTCCGAGTGCATCAGAAACGACCTCACAAACTCGCTGCGGCCTGGGAAGGCCCCTTCATCATCACCAAGGTGCACCACAATGGGGTGTATCACCTCTACAACGTAGCCAAGAAAGAATATGAGCCACACTCGTGGAATGCAGAGCTGCTCCACCGTTTCTACACCTAAACACTCGGATCGACGAGTTGTAATAAGAATCCTTCAGTTTGCCTGCCAAAGACAAGGTTTTTGCGGTATCGCGTAATGATTGTTATCCCATAAACATACGTGCTCAAATCCCCTAGTGGGTGGCTTAGCCGCGAATCCGATCCGCCTAAGTTTCAAAAAAACTCTGAGTGTAGAGCAACCCTCTCACTCGGGGGCTTAGCTGTGATCTCGTACTCGCCTAAGTTTCAAAAACACTCCGAGTGAAGAGCAACCCTCTCACTTAGGGGCTTAGCCGCGAACCTGATTTGCCTAAATTTCGAAAACACTCCGAGTGAAGAGCAACCCTCTTACTCGGGGGCTTAGCTGCGATCCCGTACTCGCCTAAGTTTCAAAAACACTCCGAGTGAAGAGCAACCCTCTCACTTAGGGGCCTAGCTTCGATCCCGTACTCGCCTAAGTTTCAAAAACACTT
Organism: Triticum urartu; assembly: GCF_003073215.2. Taxonomy (NCBI): domain Eukaryota; kingdom Viridiplantae; phylum Streptophyta; class Magnoliopsida; order Poales; family Poaceae; genus Triticum; species Triticum urartu. The sequence goes on from NC_053025.1 coordinate 298,804,960, forward strand.
TGAGTGAAGACCAACCCTCTCACTCAGGGACTTAGCTGCGATCCCGTACTCGCTTATGTTACGAAATACTCTGAGTGGAGAGCAATCCTCCCACTCGGGGGCTTAGCCGCGAACCCGATTCGCCTAAGTTTCAAAAACACTTTGAGTGAAGAGCAACCCTCTCACTCGGGGGCTTAGCTGCGGTACCGTACTTGCCTAAGTTTCAAAAGCACTTGAGTGAATAGCAAGCCTCTCACTCGAGGACTTAGCGGTGATCCCGTACTCGCCTAAGTTACAAAATACTCCGTGTGGAGAGCAATCGTCCCACTTGCGGGCTTAGCCGCAAACCCGATTCGCCTAAGTTTGAAAATACTCTGAATGTAGAGCAACCCTCTCACTCGGGGGCTTAGCTGCGATCTCGTACTCGCCTAAGTTTCAAAAACTCTCCGAGTGAAGAGCAACCCTCTCACTTAGGGGCTTAGCCGCGAACCTGATTTGCCTAAATTTTGAAAACACTCCGAGTGAAGAGCAACCCTCTCACTCGGGGGCTTAGCTGCGATCTCGTACTCGCCTAAGTTTCAAAAACACTCCGAGTGAAGAGCAACCCTCTCACTTAGGGGCCTAGCTTCGATCCCGTACTCGCCTAAGTTTCAAAAACACTCCGAGTGATGAGCAACCCTCTCACTTAGGGGCCTAGCTTCGATCCCGTACTCGCCTAGGTTTCAAAAACACTCTGAGTGAAGACCAACCCTCTCACTCGGGGACTTAGCTGCGATCCCGTACTCGCTTATGTTACGAAATACTCTGAGTGGAGAGCAATCCTCCCACTCGGGGGCTTAGCCGCGAACCCGATTCGCCTAAGTTTCAAAAACACTTTGAGTGAAGAGCAACCCTCTCACTCGGGGGCTTAGCTGCGATACCGTACTCGCCTAAGTTTCAAAAGCACTCGAGTGAATAGAAAGCCTCTCACTCGGGGACTTAGCGGTGATCCCGTACTCGCCTAAGTTACAAAATACTCTGTGTGGAGAGCAATCGTCCCACTTGGGGGCTTAGACACAAACCCGATTCGCCTAAGTTTGAAAATACTCTGGGTGGAGAGCAATCCTCCCACTCAGGGGCTTAGCTACGATCCTGTACTCGCCTAAGTTACAAGTTACTCGGAGTGATCAGTGATCCTCCCACTTGAGGGCTTAGCCGCGAATTCGATTCACCTAAGTTAGAAAAATACTCCAAGCTGCGTCATAAGTGCAACGTCCGCTCGATCCTGATCCGCAAGGACCACAAGGTGCAGGTCGTGTGCGGCACCTAGTGCTCATATCCTCGGCCCTCTTGTCAGAGCTGCATCACAAGTACAACATCTACTCCATACCAATCCGCAAGGACGACGAGGTGCAGGTCATGTGCAGCACCTTGTGCTCATATCCGCGGCCCACTTATCGGAGCTACGTCACAAGTACAATGTCCACTCCATACCGATCCGCAAGGACAACGAGGTGGAGGTCACGCGCAGCACCTAGCGCTCATTTCTGCGGCCCTCTAATTGGAGCCGCACCACAAGTACAACGCCTATTCCGAGTGAAGAATCAAGTTTCACTCAGAGTTAAGAGAACCGAAAGTGGTAAAGACAAAACAACCATATTCAAAGAAAAACCAAGTTCGGATAAATCCATCAAGTTTCAGAACTGCAAATAGAAGTACTCGGCATTCCGAGGCAAATAAAAGTGAGGCATCTAGTTTGTTCACTCTGCAGGAGGAGGACTAGCTGTCTCGATGAACTCATCCAGGTCGATTCCATCAGCAATGCGAGTAGCAGCCTCGATGAAGGTCTCCATAAAGGACTGGAATTGAAGCTTCTTTGTACTGGCGACCTTGAGAGCCGCCAGCTTCTCTTCTCTAACTTCTTTGCAATGAACGCGGACCAGAGATAGAGCCACGTCAGCGCCTCACCGAGCAGAGGACTTCTTCCACACCTGCACTCGACCAGGGATTTCATGGAGTCAAGTCATCCGAGACTCGAGGTCGTTTTGGAACGTCACACTTGGCCAGAGTTCTATGTCGATCTGCGACAACCCCACTTTAAGTCGTGCAAGATACTCCATAACGCAGGTGAGGTGAGATTCCAGTCGCAACACGTTCATCGCAGCCTCATCCTTGACGGGGGAGTTAATGGGGTCCAGGCTCGTCTCAATCCACCCAATCTCTGCCTCAAAATTTTGACAGAATTCTGCACACATAGGAAAATGGTGAGTCGACAATCGCACGATGAGTCGTTAGTTGCAAATCAGTCAAACAAGGGAAAGTTCCTTGAAGCAAGAGGAACATCTTCTTGGCGAGTCCTCCCAGATAAGGCTCCAGTTCATATCTCTTCCAAGTGAGATCTTCGACCTTGTCTGTCAGGGCCACCTTGTCCTTCTTCAGCTGCACGACTTCTTTGTTGACTTCATCAATGGTAGTCTTCAGCTTGGCGTTTTCCTATTCCAACTTGCCAACTGAAGCTAGCTTCTTGTTAGCAAGTTCAGTTTTCTCTCGCGCCGTTGAGGGAGTCCTGGATTAGGGGGCATCCGGACATCCGGATTATATCCTTTGGCCGGACTGTTGGACCATGAAGATACAAGATTGAAGACTTCGTCCCATGTCCGGATGGGACTCTACTTGGTGTGGAAGGCAAGCTAGGCAATACGGATATGTATATCTGCTCCTTTATAACCGACCTTGTGTAACCCTAGCCCCCTCCGGTGTCTATATAAACTGGAGGGTTTTAGTCATAGGACAAAATACAATCATACCATAGGCTAGCTTCTAGGTTTTAGCCTCTTCGATCTCATGGTAGATCACCTCTCGTACTACTCATATTATCAAGAATAAATCAAGCAAGACGTAGGGTTTTACCTCCATCAAGAGGGCCTGAACCTGGGTAAAACATCATGTCACCTGCCTCCTGTTACCATCCGCCTTAGACACACAGTTCGGGACCCCCTACCCGAGATCCGCCGGTTTTGACACCGACATTGGTGCTTTCATTGAGAGTTCCTCTGTGCCGTTGCCGTAAGGAAGGACGCCTTGTCTCATTGTTAAAAACAACATTACTGCCGGAGGAGCCCTGGCTGTCGGCCAAACTCTCCGGCTTGGCAGTTTCATCATGACCGCCAGTTCGGCCCCTGCACCGACGATGACTTCTCGGATCATCGAAAACAGCCTCCACGTCGGCTCGGAATTCGCCGAGCAGATGGATCCAATGGAGCTCTCTTCCCTAAACGAGCTCTTGGATCGCATCGCCGCCTTGGGAGTCGCTATGGACTATGATCGGATTAGGCTTAAACCCGATCAAAGGGAGATTAACTCTCCACCGGTCACCCATCATGTTGCGGTGGTGGAGGAACAATGGGGCGATTCTTCCTCTATCTTGAGGACTAACTATGTCCGGATTCCTGAGCTCTCCAAGCCGGATACCCATTTTCAGGAGGACATCACCCAAGCCCTGAACCTAGAGTCAGGCAGCGGGCTAGACTCATCGGGCAACATCCCGGAATCCGAACTTCCAAGATCAGAAACTCCTCGGCCCCTAGGTCTCAGATTGGGTAGGGGTTCGGACTCAAACTCACCCACCCACCCAGACATAAACAATCTTTCCCACATCAGGCAAGAGCCCCATGAAATAGTACATCATTATTGGGCCAGATTCCTCCTTGTGATGAACAAGGTTAAGGATTGCCGCGAGGAAGACGCAGTCTCACTTTTCTGCAATAACTGCACGGACAAGGGAATCCTTAACGCCATAAGTTGCCGTGACATATCACGCTTTGCCGACTTGGCGTCCATAGTATGAAAGTACTGTGCGATGGAAAGTGCCTGGAGAACCGAAACGAAATTTTGGGATAATCCGGCTCCGAATATACACCCAGTCCGAAGTAAAAGGGTGCACTATCATAAGACACCCGAGTTAATTACAAAGAAACAAAAACCCTCTACAGGGCGTGGAACCGTATTGGAGGGATGGCTCAACAGACCCTGCAAAATTCATAGTACAGCAGATACCATACCAACACACATCCATAGAGCATGTTGGATACTTCGGCAGGTGGCCAAAAGCGGCGAGGATCTTCTCATCCCAGATGCCACAGAGCACCATCCCAGGGATACCAATATGGTATTAACAGTCTTTGATACCTTTGCATCAAATGATAGGCGCAAGCGAACACTCCGCAGCGTTGCCGAAATCTGCCATGTAGCAGCAATAAATCGCTGGAGCGACACGGCTATTACCTTCAATGCCAGTGATGAACCTAAATTCCGAACAGCCCGGGGACCAGTTGCACTGGTCCTCAGTCCAATTGTGGACGGCTTTCGATTCACCAAAGTACTCATGGACGGCGGCAGTGGATTAAACCTCATCTACGAGGAAACTCTTCAAAAAATGGAAATAGCCTAGAACCGCATTGAGCAAAGCAGCACAACCTTCAGAGGAATCATCCCCAGTCGGGAAGCACGTTGTGCTGGGACAATCACACTAGATGTGGTATTTGGCACGCCGGAGAACTATAGGTCCAAAGAAATCACATTCCAAGTGGCCCCGTTCAGTAGTGGATACCATGCCCTATTGGGACGGGAGGCGTTCACGATCTTCCAAGCCATACCCCAATATGGGTACATGAAGCTCAAAATGCCCGGGCTCACCGGAATCATCACTCTCGTTAGTGATCCGGACACAGCACTCCGCGCCGAAAACAAAACAGCCGCATTGGCCCTCGAGGCATTATCCGAAGCCCTTTCGGCCGAGGAATTAACTGCGCTACGCTCCACAGTGGACAGGGACGATGTGATACTTGACAGGAGATCCAAGTCCACCTCTTTTAAACCAGCAGATGAAATAGTCAAATTCCAAGTCCACCCAACAGACACTACAAAAACAGCCTCCATCGGGGCAGAGTTAAACCCCGCCGTGGACGCCGCACAGTGAGAGTTCCTGCGCGAGAATTGGGGCATATTCGCCTGGCACCCCTCAAACATGCCAGGAATCCCACGCAGGCTGGCCGAGTACAGCCTCAATATCCCAAAGGGATTCAAGCCGGTCAAGCAGGCTCTTCGGCGTTTCTCTGAACCTAAGAGACAGGCTATGGGAGAGGAACTAGCCAAGTTAAAACCTTGGACAAAAATGGTGCACACTTTTCTAGGACATCATAAGGTCATTGGATTAATTCATTACTAATTGCATTTGGGAAATTTAAATCTTATAAATATTTTAAAATGCCCAGATAATCCTGAAAGTATTTTTAGGCTGTTGAGAATATTTTCAAATGTGTCTCTGAATATTTTCAGGTTTTTCCTAAATGAAATAGTATTTTTACTATTTCAAAACACAAAAGAGAATAAATAAAAAAACAGAAAAAAAGAGAGAAAGAAACTAACCTGGCAAGTCACCAGCCGGCCCACCTGGCGGCCCAGCACTGTGTTGGACCGCGCCAGCCAGCTGCTTCTTCCCCGCCAGGCAGGCAGGGAGGTGACGCAGCGTGCCTGAGCTCGCCACGGCGCCACCTGCTTGCCGCCCGCACCCCTGGACATCTGGACGACCTCCACGTCATCTCCCCGACCCCCTGGACCCCTCCATTCGCCCCCAACGCCTCTCCCTCGCTGTTCCCGACCATGGCCGACGCCCCTGCCACCGCACCATCATCGTAGTCGTGCCCTCCGTCGTCCTCGCACCGCGCCATCGTGTCCACGAGCTCCATCGTCATCGACTACATCGAGTAGGCCAAGCCCCGAGCGCTCGCCCGCTCTGGAATCACCCTGACCCTGTCTTCCCCAACTCCGGCCACCGGAGATCCCCTTCGCCGTCCCCGCCGCATCAGCTCGTCCCTGACCTCGCCGACTGCCTCGACATGACCCCCGTGAGCTCAGCCACCTCCACATCCTCTCCGTTTAACTTCTCGAGCACCGCAGCGACCGCACCAAGCTTGGCCGCACCCATTGCCGCCACCGCACGTCGCCGTCGTGGCCACAGCCACGTTGGCTCGCAACCGAGCACGCCATTGTCTACGACGCACTCGCAGCAGCCCGTAGCACCCCCGCACGCCCCTCGCCGTGCCTCCTAGCGACTAGTTCGACCTCGCCCGAACTCCGGCAGTCACAACGCTCGTCGCCGGTAACGTTTTCGGCCACCGCAGCTCCACCCACTGCCACCACTCGACGCGGCTCCGCCGCGTCTGGCCTCGCCGGCAGCTAAACGCCGGCGAGTTTGACCCTGTTTGACCCCGTGTGGGCCCAGGTTGACCTCCCTTGAGTCTCTGACATGTGGGACCGCCCAGCTAATTAACTTAGATTAGCACTAATCAAAAATTAGTTAGTTAATTAACTACTAACACGCGGGTCCCACTGGTCAGGTTTGACCTGGACCGGCCCGTTGACCCCTGACGTCACTCTGACGCAATGCTGATGCAATAAATCATTTACTGGATTTATTCTTATACAGGAAATTCCAGAAAATATTACAAATTTCAAAAATTCATAACTTTTAACCTGTAACTCCAAATGCAAAGAGTTATATATAAAATTTGATCAGAAAAATTCAATTTTTCCATCTATAGTGGTTTCATGCATGGCAAAACACTTTAACATTGCTGTTTAGGTGAAACAAGCTAATACACTTATAATGCTTAAGAACATAAGCTCCTATTTGAATCTTTGATTCAAATGGACCCAAACCAACTTGTTTCACATTGCATTAGGCAGGACACCTCATATTGCCATGTCATAGCATGCATCATATTGTTGCATATTGCCATGTGATGATTGTATTCTGCGGTGTCTTTCGTGGTAGGTTCTGCCTCCGAGGATATTTCCGAGTATCCAGCTGTAGGGCAGTACCCTACTACTACTCCATCAGGCAAGCAGCCCCATTGATGATATCGATACAATCCCATGTTCTCCCTTCTGCTCTCATTTACTGCATTAAGACAACAACATTTCAAACTGCTGTGTGCTGCGGTAGTTGAACCCTTATCCTCTGCATGACTTGTCATTGCCACAGTAACTAGATGAAACCCACTAGCATGTGTAGGAGTTGATTGAGCCATGTATGTGTTTCCTACCTTGCTATGCCTGCTATGCTTAGAGTTGTGTCAGGTCTGGTTCATCTGGGTGATGGGCTAGAGTAAAATGATTACGTCGGTAATGTGAGGGATGTTTTGAACATGTTTTGGTAAAAGGTATCGATGAGAGGCCATATAGGAGTACATGGTGGGTTGTTTCATTGAGGCCGTCCATAAGAACTGAGATCTGTATGCGTGATTTAAGATTCAGCTACTACCACACATTGGGCCCTGAAATATGACCCCGCTCGACTTACTAACCCCTCTCGTCCTCTGTCGAGGAGTTGCAACTAGTTTCTGGTGTTTGTAGGTTATGTGTTGTTGGCCGTGCGTAGCGCTGACCCTAGGGGTGGGCTATGATGCGGTAGATACACCATGGCCGGGTATGCCGGGCACCCATTTGGCATCTCGGGACCCTGTACACATCGTTTGTGGCCGTTGAGGACACCCCGGCCGGGTTTCCTTATGGATGGAACCCGAATAGGCGATAAACCTGGACTAGAGACTCGTGTGGTTAGTCAGGTCGTGGTCTACACCCACGTCAGCTTTCGCTTGAAGTCTGCCGAGCACATGTCGTGTGCAGACGCTAAGTGGTGGAAACATGTGTGACGGAGTACACCCTTGCAGGGTATAAAACTATTCGAATAGCCGCATCCGCGGTAAAGGACTACTTGGTTGCCTATACAGTTCATAGACAAGTTAATGGTTACTACTAAAAGACTCAAGATAAGTGTGAGTACCGAGGATGGCCCTCTCGTAGGATGACGAGGGAGGATCCCCGGTGGAGTATTGTGTTGGTGATTAGTGGACTCGTGTGTGGAAACTATTTTAAAGTGGTGTCACGTAGGATAGGTTAGTCAAGAGTCAAAGCTGGCTTGCTGCAATAACTCCACCACCTTCTTGAGAATAAGCATGTATAGTAGGATCAGTTGTAAGACTTGCTGAGAACCTTTGTACTCATGTTGCTTTAATTACTGTTTTCAGACGACAACACCGCCCCCTCCGATGGGTTTTACGTAGACCTCGACATCGATGAGTAACTTGCCACCCAGGTGGTGATTCTGGCCATGGAGGGCCCTATGTAGATAGACAGGATTCGACAAGCCTTCTTCCTTTCTAGTGTCTGTACTCAGACTTATTTGCTTCCGCATGTGCATGTATGCTTGTATGACTTGAGTGTCGGGTCCTGTGACCCCTACCTGTATGAACATGTTATGTATGTCTCTCTAGAGCCTTTAAATAAAGTACTTGAGTGGTAGAGTTTTGTCGTGATGCCATGTTGTATTTGCACATATCGAGCATATTGTGTGTATGATTGAAATGCTTGGTATGTGTGGGATCCGACAATCAAGTTGTTTATCCTTGGCAGCCTCTCTTATGGGGAAATGTAGTCTAGTGCTCCTTGAGCCATAGTAGTCCGCTACACCCCGGTTCACCGGAGTCCTGCTAGCCCGGCACTACTTCTTAGGACACTTGACTGGCCGGCATGTGTTTCACTTTGTTCCTATGTCTGTCCCTTCGGGGTAATGTCACGCGGTGACATCCGGAGTCCTTCCTAGCCTGATACAGCCCGGGTTCCCCGGAGTCCTGTTAGCCCAATGCTACAGCCCGGATTCACACGCTGTTGACCAACATGCTCAATGTGATTCATGTATGCCTGTCCCCATAGGTCTGTGCCGCTTTGGGTTCATGACTAGCCATGTCGGCCCGGGTTCTCTGTCATATGGATGCTAGCGACACTATCATATACGTGAGCCAAAAGGCGCAAACGGTCCCGGGCCATGGTAAGGCCACACCCGTGGGGATACCATGCGTGAGGCTGCAAAGTGATATGAGATGTTACCGGCTAGATTGATGTGACTTGGAATCGGGGTCCTAACATGGTACCAAAGAAGGACAAATCCTGGCACCTATGTGTCGATTTCAAGGAACTCAACAAGGCTTGCCCAAAGGATCCCCTCCCCGCTCCCCTGCATTGATCAAATTATCGATGCTACTGCAGGACACGAGTCATTGTATTTCCTCGACGCATACTCCGGCTACCACCAAATCAAGATGGCGGAGTCCGACCAAGCCGCAACAGCATTTATCACACCATACGGCCCCTTCTGTTTCAACACAATGCCTTTTGGGCTAAAAAACGCCGGCGCAACATATCAGCGCATGATTCAGACATGTCTGGAGAAACAGATCGACAAAACAGTAGAGGCATACATAGATGATGTGGTCATTAAAACCAAACACGTCGACTCTCTAATAGACGACTTGAGGCTCACATGCGACAACCTCCGAACATACGACATCAAGATCAATCCGGAAAAATGTGTTTTCGGTGTACCAGCCAGAAAGCTCCTGGGCTTCATTGTCTCCAGTAGAGGAATTGAAGCTAATCCGGCCAAAATCCAAGCTCTGTCACAGTTGGCTATACCAACGGACCTCAAACAAACCCGGAAACTAACTGGATGTGTGGCGGCTCTAAGCCGCTTTATCTCCCGCTTAGGATAAAAGGCATTACCCCTTTATCGCCTCCTTCGGCGCACTGAACACTTTGAGAGGACAGACGCTGCCACAGCCGGATTGGAAGAAATAACAGCCATACTGGCAACCAACCCAATCCTGGTCGCGCCAAACATCGGCGAACCAATGCTGTTGTACATTGCGGCAACTCATCAAGTTGTAAGCGCAGTGCTTGTCGTCGAACGAGAAGCGGACGGACATAAATTCCCTCTTCAAAAGCCGGTATATTATGTATCCACTGTCCTCAGTCCATGCAAATCGCGGTACCCACATTATCAAAAGATAGCCTATGCGGTATTCATGGCATCCCGGAAGCTGCGACACTACTTTCAACAGTGTTTGATTACAGTAGCCTCAGAAGTGCCACTTAATGATATCATAAACAACCATGACGCCACGGGCCGGATTGCCAAATGGGCCATTGAGCTCCTCTCATTCGACATAACATACAAACCTCGGCGAGCCATTAAATCGCAAGTATTGGCCGACTTTGTCGCCAAATGGACGGAAGCCGAACTCCCTAAAGAGTACGGCGGATACTCCAATTGGATCATGCACTTCGATGGCTCCAAAATGCTGGCTGGTCTAGGGGCTGGCGTCGTCCTGACGTCCCCAACCAGAGATTCAGTGCAATACGTACTGCAAATATTGTATACCGACTCCAACAACACAGCCGAATACGAAGCCCTGTTAAATGGTCTCCAGATGGCAGTTTCCATGGGCATCCAACGCCTGGAGGTGCTTGGGGATTCGAACCTCGCAATATCCCAAATAAATGGAGACTTCGATGCCAAGGATCCGAAGATGGCGGCCTATCAAAACGCCGTCCTAAAGATGTCAGCTCGGTTTAAGGGACTCGAATTTCACCATGTGGCTCGGGAAAACAATCAGGCGGCGGATATCCTCGCCCGCATCGGCGCAAAACGTGATGCGGTCCCCTGAACATCTTTTTGGAGAGGTTATTTAAGCCATCCCGGTAACAATAGTCCGGACCCGGCCAAGATGCCCGATACCGAACACTCTGACATAATCGGAGGCTCTGCCACCGAAATAACACCTTCAGCCCACGTCATAATGGCCATCATTGCCCCGTGGACAAAACCATTCTTGGCCTACCTAACTAGGTAGGAACTTCCCGCGGGCCAAAATGAGGCACGCTACATAGTGCGGCGATCTAAAGACTACAGGGTCCACGAGGGAGAGCTGTATAAAAAAAAGCACTACCGGAGTCCTTCAAAGGTGCATCTCCGAAGAGGAAGGGCGGACGCTTTTGGTAGAAATTCACGCTGGAATTGGCGGCCACCACGCCGCAGCCCGGGCCCTTGTAAGCAAGGCCTTCCGTACACGGTTTTATTGGCCGACGGCCCGGGCAGACGCACAGGACTTGGTCCAACGCTGCGACGGTTGTCAGCTTTTTGCAAACCAAAGCCACATGCCACCGACCGCCCTCCAAACAATCCCCATTACCTGGCCCTTCGCGGTCTGGGTGCTTGACATGGTTGGACCCCTTAAAGGGGGAACCCATAATAAAAAATACTTACTGGTCATGGTGGATAAATTCACCAAATGGATAGAAGCCAAACTTGTTAAAACAGCCGAATCCGGACCGGTGATATACTTCATATCCGGGGTCGTACACCGTTATGGCGCCCCCCACAGCATCATCATTGACAACGGCACGAACTTCACGGCCGATGAGGTAAAACTCTGGTGCAGCAACATGGGCATCAAGCTCGATTATGCTTCCGTCTATCACCCACAAACCAATGGCCAAGTTGAGCGAGCAAATGGTCTTATCATGAGCGGCATTAAACCCAGATTAGTGCGGTCCTTAAAGGAGTCTAACACGCACTGGGTAGAGGAGCTCTACTTCGTACTCTGGGGGCTGCGGACCACGCCGAATCGTAGTACCGGATATACACCCTTCTTTATGGTGTACGGCGCAGAGGTAGTTCTGCGCTGCGACATAATTCATGACTCACCTCGAGTGCGCTTGTACGAAGAAAGAGAAGACGAGCTCGATCGGCAGGACAGTCTGGACACCATGGAGGAGGAGCGCGATGTGGCAAAAGCCCGTTCCGCATTCTATCAGCAAGAGGCTCGCAGATACCAAAGCAGAGTAGTACGGGCCAAAACTTATAACGTTGGTGAGTTAGTTCTACGCTTGCTGGAGAAGAAAAAGACCAAGTTTGAGCCCCAATGGGAAGGTCCCTTCATTATTGACCAAGTTCTGACCGGTGGAGCATACCGTCTGCGGGACGCATCGAATAATCGACTTGAGCCGAACCCATGGAACGCAACCAGGCTCCGAAGATTCTATGCCTAGCGCCAGACTCTATGTTCATCTCCTTCCTCTGTCCATTTTTTTAATATATATTATTTGTCTTTTTTCTCTTTATTTATTTTATTCTTTCTCAAGGCCTTCAAGGTCCAACTTGTGCCTCGCTTGCACACTATAGATGCGCTAACCACGCTCATTTTACTTGGGGGCTTCTTACACATAAGCTTAATTATCTATCTGGGCTTCATGCCCATCACATGTGTTATTCTTCCGCATGTACCTTTTCTTCACCATTATATGTATCGATATGACTTAAGTTTTGGCCAAGCTGGGTTGCCTGGCTCTTGTATTTATGCCCTACGTTCTCGTTAATTCGGCTAGGGCATAAGGGGAGCACCTCAGCGATTGTTTTACTGCCGGGTCAGCCGGATGTGTACCTCAGACTGGGTGAAGCCGAAAGCTAGCGTTCTTAAGAGAATATTCGGTCGGTGAACAAAAGATGATTTTTATTTAGTTTCCAGATGTGCCCCCAGATGTTTTTTCCTGCATTTCCTCTCGCAGTCTGGACATGCACTTTAGGGCATGCGTACCCAGTGAAAGGAACCCTTAACGGAACTATTCTCCCTGGAAGATGTTTCTTACTACCCATGTAATATAACATAACTAGTTGGGCACTTGTCTGTTCAAGCACTAATGACCCCTACGCCTGGTCTCCACGCATACCCCGGTTCTTATATAACTGAGCGGGTATTCGGATACACTCCGGACTATCGAGTCCAGAGGTTGAAGCGAAAAGGTCTGCCATGAAAAATGATCTACAATTCGGCTAGAAGGCATTATACAATTCACTTTAATTACATAGTCATGTAGACTGACTAAATTCCTCTTCTATACCATCCAACAGGCGGGCTAGCCTACAATCCTGTTGGGAATACTTTGCGGCTAATTCTACTTGCCCATAGACTAAGCTAACGGGGATCTCTTTCCCGTCGGGCCCTATAGGTCTGACCTCGGCCATGTGATTTCGGTCAGCCTTGGTATACTGCGTCTTCACTATGGCCCAGGCTTCCCTGGCACCTTGACGGCAGGCAGATATCTTCCATAATCGGAAGCGCCGCCGTGCTCCCTTGAGCTTCTCCACAAGCTCTCCAGCGCCTTCTGGCAAGGAGACAGATGGCCATAAGGCCCAGGCAATACCTTGCATCACCTGTCGAACTTGTTCGTGTAGTTGTGAGAGCTCGGATAGAAGATCACCCGCAGACCCGGGTGTCTCCTCTGCGGGACGACCCGTCAGCATACCTACAGACATAACTCTGTTAGCCGGCTTCTCCGTCGTCCCCTTTATTAAGGGTTCGTTCAAGCACTTATTGAATATGCAGCGTCGAAGCCGCTTATTCTCCTTCCCGGAGTCCCTAAGCTGGGCTCGAACATCTTTTAGTTCCATGCTCAACTTGGTATTGGCGTCTTGGAGATTGTTTTTCTCCCGCCTGACCTCAGTCAGCACGCGTTCGCCAGCCTTTAGCTATCATACAGCGTGGTGCTCCTCTGGATTCTCTCCGGATTCATCCGCAACATCTATTATTAGATCTGCAGCCATGCCGCACGCTATTTGGTACCTATCATTCTTTGAAAGAAATGTTACCAGTTGGGGACTTTTCAGGTTCCTTCAATGCGGCAACAGCGGCCCGAAGTTGGGTCTTGCATTCCTCCAGCTCCTGTGACAGTTGACTATTCTTCTCTGTAAGAACCTGCACAATAAGATGATCCTTAAATCAGTTCTGCTAACTGTTTCAAGTCTCAGGGGCTACTGATACATATAATCATCAGATTTGCATACCCGTACATCCTTTACATACTAGTCCGTGGCTCTGGCTAGACCATTTTTAGCAAGCGTCGCGGAGTACGGCCCGGCGACTCCTATGATTCATGGCGCTCTCAACTTCTGAATTTGTAGCGGATAGCCTATCCGCATCCTCTGTAGGGGGAGTATCCGGCGTCCGCCCCATGTCGGCTTCCGCCTCTATGTCCGGTCCTAGAGCCTGACTAGTGGAAGCGTGATCGGCAGCCTCACCGGACGTATTCCGGCGAGCATTTTTCTGTTAAAGAAACATGGACGTCATTACATTGCAAGAAAGACGACAACCACGGAGGAGGGTGCTGTCATACCTGTGCGTCACCGTCTCCGTCCTGACCGCCTTCCTTTTTGGCCTGCCCGGCCTCGGTGCCTCTTGTTGGCGAGTTGCTGCGGGTTTGGCATGGCATCCCGAATGCCTTCCCTGTAAAAACACCATATGTATATGGTATGTGAAGTGTCTAAAAGGGGATCCTAGTTTTTGGAGTTGGGATTTTTGGTTTTTCTTACGTGCGACGCAGGAAGCAGTCCGGGATAGTCCACCGTAATGGCCACCATGGCGTCATCACAGCTTAATTGATAGAACAGCCGGTCTATCAGCTCCATGAATATGTCCGGATCTTCTTCGAGTCCGGGACCGAGGGCCCAGTCAGGGTCCTCTGGTTGTGGAGATGGGCTACTGACCTCCCTTATGGCTTTTCGCAGTTCCTGCCGCAAAATGGCAAGGTGAGTACCTACGACAAAGAATGCGGGAAGAATGGGAGTAAGGAGATATAACTCACCCAGCTTGGAGGGTTGTACATGGAGAATCCATCCCGTGGCTTGATGCGGATGAACTCCTCCTCTCCCTTGAACAATTCAGACAAAAATTTTGCTAAAGCGGCAGCGTTGTCCGGACCCTTACGCCCGCAATGGGTGGCGTCATCTTCCCTGTTAAAACACCACAAGGGGTGCCCTCGATATTGAAGTGGTTGCACTCCCTGCATTATGCATATTGACATAACCTCAATTAATGTCAATCCTGATTGAGCCAGCGCTTTAATACGGTTCATCAGGTAAAGGACTTCTTCGTTGTCTTCCTCCTGGGGGCTCTGTGGGCGCCAACTTCAGCGTTTCTTCAGAGGAGCATTGCTGAACTCAGGAAGACCCCACCAAACAGTGTCCGGAAGGGGGACGTCCTCCATATAAAACCATTCCGAAGGCCAGTCTTCGGAAGTCTTCTTCGGAGTACCGAACAGGTATCCGGTTTCGGCGATGCGCCATATTTTGGCTCTGCCAACTTGATAAAGTGACCCCTTCTGTGTGCGAGGGACGAGGTAAAATAACCTTTTCCACAGCTCGAAATGAGCCTCATAGCCCAGGAATAACTCGCAGAGGGCAACATAGGCGGCGATGTGTAAAATTGAAGCAGGGGTGAAATTATGCAGTTGGAGGCCATAAAACTCCAGGAGCCCGCAGAGGAATGGATGAATCAGAAATCCGAGTCCCCTCAATAGATAAGGAACAAGGCATACCCGCTCCCCTGTAGAGGGGCTGGGGAAGCTGTCCGCTTGCTCCCTGCCATTGTAGGTGGTGAGCCCGGCTCGGACGGGCACCAGATACGCTGGAGGGAGAAATCCCTTAGTATGCAGTTCGACTAATCGACTGTGTGGAACTGAACACCTCTCCCAATCACCGGGCTTAGGGCTACGGGGGAGGGAGGAGGAGCTGCGGTGGTCGGCCATGCTGGAGTTGATCTGTTCGAAGGGCGCTCCGATGGATTCTCGCTGGGGGAGGATGGTATGGATTTGATCTAAGAATCCCCATCCCTTGAATAGACAATTTATTTATCTGGCTAGGGGGGTGAATGTAAAAATGCCCTGGTGCCTCGCATTCATTCAACGTGTGGAAGATAGCCTCTATTGGGCGCAGAAGCCAAGACGTTCAACATTTATGGGACCAGACACTGCTTAACAAACGTTCGAAATTTGGAGAAGAACCCGCCTTGCAATGCCGAAGACAACCCTGCGCGCCGGACTCATCGTCATTGCAGCCTGGTTCGGGGGCTACTGAGGGAGTCCTGGATTAGGGGGTCTCCGGACATCCGGATTATATCCTTTGGCCGGACTATTGGACTATGAAGACACAAGATTGAAGACTTCGTCCCGTGTCCGGATGGGACTCTACTTGGCGTGGAAGGCAAGCTAGGCAATACGGATATGTATATCTCCTCCTTTGTAACCGACCTTGTGTAACCCTAGCCCCCTCCGGTGTCCATATAAACTGGAGGGTTTTAGTCCGTAGGACAACATACAATCATACCATAGGCTAGCTTCTAGGGTTTAGCCGCTCTGATCTCATGGTAGATCAACTCTTGTACTACTCATATTACCAAGAATAAATCAAGCAGGACGTAGGGTTTTACCTCCATCAAGAGGGCCCGAACCTGGGTAAAACATCGTGTCCCCTGCCTTCTGTTACCATCTGCCTTAGACGCACAGTTCGGGACCCCCTACCCGAGATCCGCCGATTTTGACATCGACAGCCGTCTTCTACGCTGCTGCAAGGTCGAGGTCCTTCTGCTCCAAAGCCTACTTCATTTTGTCTAAAGAAATAGCATTCTTTAGACGATCTTGGAGTTGTCTGTTTTCACTACGCACATTTGTTCAAGTAGAGTCACTCGGTTCAAAAGATGAAAGGAAAATATGAGAAGTCAAACAATCAACAAGTTATTACCTCCCATGGCAGTTGCTTCATCCTTAGCCTTCTGCAAGTTCTCCATGGCCAGCTCGAGGTCGAGATTGAGCTGGATCTGTTTCCTCTCCAATTCAGCAAACCGAACCCCGAGTTCACAAGATTTCTACAATCAACGAATAAGACACGTTAGTTGACAGGAACAAAGATCAATTGCTTCCGAGCGATAAGATACAAGTTCAGGTCATTACAGCAAAAAGAGTTCTAAGACTACTGCCGAATCAAACATTCAACAGTAGTCTCAGGGACTACACCCAGTGGGTTCACTTGGCGTGCCCCCACTGGTTCGACTTTCCACTCGACATGGTCCGTCTAGTCGGAGTAAAAAAATGGGAACACTTATTCTCAGACCACCGCCGACTGCCCATAGTCTACCGCGGTCTCGGGGACTACGCCCAGTGGGTGCACTCGGCGTGCCCCCACTGGTCCAGATCCCACTCGGCACGACCTGTCTCGACCGAGTGGAAGAACTGTAAAGAGACATTTGACAAAGACCGCCACCGAATCAAACATTCGACGGTGGTCTCGGGGATTACACCCAGTGGGTGCACTCTGCGTGCCCCCACTGATTCAAGGATACACTCGACGCGACCTAGTTGACTCAAGTGGAAGAACTATTCAGCAAAAGTTAAAGCACCCAGTGGCTGAACGGATGCAAGGCGCGGAATCATGATAGATGCACATTAAAGGTTTCAAAACGCTCATCCACGAACATCTTATGAATAATATAGCAGCAGTTTTCAAGTACCATATCCTAACAGAGCAAAAATCAAGCTGAAAGATCAGTCAAAAATGAACTCACATGGACATTGGTTTGAAGAGCAGAGCTGGCATCGTAGGAAACCTTGCTAGCTTCGTGCACCACCTTCATTTGCTCCATCATAAGACTTGCCTGGCGTCTAGCTTCCTTCGCAGTGCTCAGTAGGTCCTCTAGTACATGATGGGTAACAAAGAGCGGAGTTGGTGGAACAGTCGAAGCAGCCAGTGGATCTAAGGCATGGAGTTGCACGGACGGGGAAAGGACTTGGGCGGTCGACGCCAAAGGACGATCAGTCGACACAGGATCGGCAAAACAAACAGAAGCCTGAATTGGATCTCTGGATTGTTGGATCACTTGTTCTAGCACTAATGTCGACTGAGCTACCTTGCTGGTAGGCACCCTCCTGCTCGAAGTCCTACCCTTTCTTCCCATGGTCTTCTGAGGCACATCTTCATAGTCGTCTAGAAGATCAATGACATTTGGTGGTGCTGCAAAAGACTTGACCGCAAGAGTTCAGTCGACCGACAGTACAATTGACAAAATGAGGGCAACATTGTAGAGTTGTACCCACTTTGGAAGTGGCTGCATCTTCAGTCTCCTCATCATCTTGATCCTTGTAAATGTCCATGGGGGTCCCAGAAGTAGCAGCGCTAAAAGTTTCAGAACTCACTCGGTTAAGCGAGAGAATGAGTCGACGGTAACATAGAAGTTCCCAAATGATGCAAAAACAAAGAGAGAAAGCAAATAACTTACGCAGAAGTGACGGGAACATCCACCTTGATTTTGGGCAAGGTGTTCCAAGGCTTTGAGGGGGCGGTCTTGGGCTGCTTGGCGGCCTTTTTAGACGGTTCCAGTGACGAAGTCCGAGTGCGTTTTTGCACTTGAGTGCTTGGAGGACCTGCCTTGCCACGCCCGCCAGCAGGGTCTTGAGACTGTTTGGATCGAAGTTCTGAGCGAGGTGGTGAGTCGACTTCCTCACTGTAGTCTGAGTCGTCACTCTCGTCTTCATTGTCATCGGTGGATTGCCGGTCGCCACTCACGTATGTGCTCTACGTTCCCTCCTGGACTTGCTCCCCGTTTGGCATCGAGTACATCTCAGTATTAATCTGCAAAGCAAGGAGTTAAACAAGCATCAAATAGATTCAAGGATAGTTGCAAATCAGAATAAAAAGGCACTCGACAACAAACGTCAGACCTTGTCCGGCTCATTTTCGGCGTTGAATGGTGAAACTCTTCTGGACCCCTGGGGTTGTCTTTGTTTCCAGTGATGCTCCGCAGCCACTGCGCCACCGTCTCCTCGGTGACCTCCTCTGGGTCGACCCGAGTGGTGCCCTAAGGGCCCGAGTACAACCACATCGGATGATCGTGAGCTTGGAGAGGCTAGATGCATCGACTGAGAAACACCTCCAACAAATCCATGCCAGTCACGCCATGACGGACTAATTGGACTACCCGGTCGACTAGCATGGACACATCTCCTTTCTCTGCTGGAGTCACAATCAATGAAGAGGGTTGGAGGACTCGATCATGGTGAAGGGGGAAGACCAGTCGACTGACCAGGAGTCAGAACATCTTGGCAGTAGAACTAGGTTGACTGCCACCCTCTAACCGACTCGGGAAGAGTCATAGAAGGAAAAGTAATCCTACCCCTCATCTGAATCCCTAGACACCCACACATTTGCATCACGTGCGTATTTTTGTTAGTCGGATTTGCCTTCTTCACAGTTTGAGGACAACAAGTAAAGATGTGTTTGAATAAACCCCAATGTGGTCGATAGCCCAAGAAGTTTTCACACAGAGAGACATATGCAGCAAGACATGATTAAGTTGGGCACCAAAAAAGTTCAAGAAATCCCGGAAAAAAGGATGCTGAAGCAGAGTGAAACCGCGATTGACATGGGTTGCAAGGAGGATGCACTCACCCTCCTGCGCCTAAGGCTCGGTCTCGTTCCCCGGCAACCTCCAAGACCCATGAGCAATCAAGCTTCCACTGGCCAGATCCACAAAGTCTTCTTTCTGGATCGTGGATCGAATCCAGCCCCCCAGGATCCAACCAGGCGGCAAACCAGACCTCGACGATGACCCTCAACTCATCTTCTTACCCTTCGCCATCGCTGCCGCATTCTTCGAGCGCTCCAGGGCTGCCATCTTGTCATTTCCCATGGTAGTGGAGTGCGCACGGGCGAGCGGAGACGACGAAGATGGTGGAGAGCATGGTGGAGAAACTGAGGAGGAAGAGGACAATTGGGATGCACTGTGCGTTGCATCGACCCGGGTGCTATTTATGCGATCACTTCTGAGTGGCTGACGACTGAGCCCGAGTGATCTTATCATATCCCACAGCAAGCGCTCGCCCGATACGTGGCGGAAAAGGTGGTGCGAATATCAAGGCGCCCCCATCTATCTACTCCGATTACTGCGGTGTGCTCCATCCTGCGCGCTTCCCTGAAATTTCGGATCCCGTGAGATCTGGGAACGACAGAGCAACCAATCACGCCGAAGATTTCGTACCATAAGTCACTCGAAGATTATCAACATAACTCACTTGATGACCTCTGAATTAATCAAGGCGACTGAAACAAAGATGAAGCCCCAGCATGACTCCCTAATTCCGGTGAAATGCCTCTGAGGCGTGGAATCAAGTCGGAACCAACTTCAACTACCTTTTCACTCGGACCTCAATCCATTTGGGGGGCTAATGACGATGCCATTAACCTAGGGTAGTGTCATAGGCCTGACCTAGACACCGTTCCCAAGGTCACTACCCTAGAGTCAAGAACATTCAAAGTACAACAAAGGATACCGACAGAAGTAACCTTGGAGTGCAACCCACTCGGCCAATTATCTCACTCGGATACCCCAATTCCATTCGACCAAGAAGAAGTCACTCGACCATACAAGAAACCACTCGGGCAACGGTCAGGCGTTCACTCCACAGTCTTTATAGCTGGCGTTACCAGTAATGCCCTGTCTTAATGTACATTGAACCCTGTAACATGGGATGGCTGGGGTCCTGGAGCACTCTATATAAGCCACCCCCTCCTATGGCACAAGGGTTCACACCTCCTGTAACTTTCACGCATAATCCAATCGACCAAGCCTCCGGGCACCGAGATGTAGGGCTATTACTTCCTCCGAGAAGTGCCTGAACTCATAAAACCTTGCGTGAACAACGTCACTGTAGCTAGGATCTTGCCTCCTCCTATGTACCCCCTATTCTATTATCAGACTTACTCCAATGATGGCCACCCCGGCGACGAGCTTGACTTCATCCTCGCCCGTCGCCACCTCCTTTTGCTGGCTCGGATGTAGCCGCCACCGCCGCGGCCCTAGCGGCTGCCGTGGTCCCCGCCGCTGCCGCTGCCCCGCCTCTAGGCGTCACGAGTATGTCTGCACCACCTCGACATCGACGCCATCACCCATTCCCGCCTCCGCTTGCACTGCCCTTCTGGATCCCCATTGGCTCACCGCGATGCATGAGTTCGATGCCCTACAGGACAACCGCACTTGGCAGCTTGTTCCGCGCCCCCTCATGCCAACATCATCACTAGCAAGTGGGTGTTTTGCCACAAGACCCGCCCGGACAGTTCTCTTGAGCGATACAATGCTCGGTGGGTGATTCATGGATTTCGGCAGCGCGCGGGCATGGAATTCACCAACACCTTCGCCCCGGTTGTTAAACCTGGAAAGATCCACACCGTGCTCCAGTTGGCGGTCTCGCGCGCCTGGCCTGTGCACCAGTTGGATGTCTCCAACGCCTTCTTGCACACCCATCTTGCCAAGCAGGTGTTCTGTGAGCAGCCCACTGGTTTCGTCGACCCCGGGCATTAGGACTTTGTGTGCTTGCTCTCCCATTTTCTTTACAGGTTGAAGCAAGCGCCTCAAGCTTGGTACCAGCGTATCGCAGCCTTCCTACAGTCTCTGGGATTTTAGTCCTGTCGCGGGAAACCACGACCACCTATGGGACCAAGGTTCCCTTGCTGGTTCTGCAGGGGGATGTCACGTTTCACAAAGAGTAGAAGAGCATGGGGCAGCACGACAGAGATCGCACAAGAAATTTTACCCAGGTTCGGGACGCCATGAGGAGTAAAACCCTACTCCTGCTTTGGTGGATTGATGGTGGAAAATGGTGGTGGTCGTAGTGCGTTTGCCTGCCAGGGTCACCTCGGGGTGAAACGGCTACGCACATTTGAAATATGAGACGGGGTGGATTAGCTAATCTTGTCTCCAACCCTTTCTAAGGTTGTGTCGGACCTCCTTTTATAGGTAAAGGGGTCACCACAGTGCCAAATCAGTCATTATGAACTGATAAGATAGCAAACGGTGCTATCATACCTAATTCTGCACACTGACAGAGTGCATTGAATGTGCCGCTTGACGTCACATCGTCGCCTGCCTGGCAAGCCTTGCTGGGTAGTTTTGCTAGTTCGCGCCTGCTTCCTCGACGTGTCGAAGGACGGGTGTGATCTATGGATATTCCTTGTAGAAAGAGGCCGCCATGTGGCAGATGGCTGCCACTAAGTCACTCTCCGGCTGGACACCGCACTGGTTGACGACGTGCGTCGTGGTGAAGTGGTTCAGTGAGGTGGTTACGTCTCCATGATCCCGGCAAGCCCT
Source organism: Triticum urartu (assembly GCF_003073215.2). Taxonomy (NCBI): domain Eukaryota; kingdom Viridiplantae; phylum Streptophyta; class Magnoliopsida; order Poales; family Poaceae; genus Triticum; species Triticum urartu. The sequence goes on from NC_053025.1 coordinate 298,826,784, forward strand.
GCCAGGGGGGGGTCTTGGAGGTCTTCTTATAGGGGTGACCATGTCCTTGCCGGGCTCGCCTACCCGGCAAGGGAGAATTTTCTCCTGGTGGTTTCTTACTTCCCTAGCTCGGCCTTGGTCCTCTTGATCTGCATATTGGCCTTCTGAGGATCTTGATTTCTTGTACTTTGGCATGTTCTTGGTGCTGTAACCTTGCTCTCGTGCCTGTGCACAGTCTAGGCAACGGACCCATGGTTTGTTGCACTAACAGAAGCCCCTGGGCCTACCCCAAGCGCGCTGCTGAGCATCGTCCGGGTAGGTCCTAATAAGTGCACAGGCAGGGGTGTAGAGGTGGCTGGTCTCCTAGGGTCTTCTTTGCTTCTTCATTAACCTTGAATCCTGAACAGTTTCTGTTTTCCCCACGCGTCGTGTAAAGCCAATTGTGGTGGGGCCACTCTTGCAATGGCCCGTGAATGACTTTAACACAAATGGTGGAAACTACTAATTTACTCTTCCCACCACGCCCTTATCCTCGGCCATGTATGAGGCATGCATCGCGCGGGGTAGGTAACGGAGGCACATGGTGCGGGACAACATCAAGACGGGGGGAGGGGGCTTCACGTATTGGTCGAGGAGGGCGGCGGTCGCTTGTTGAGGGAGCGGCTCCCCTCCTCGGCCCGCCTATAAAAGGGATGGCGAGGGGAGAGTGTAGTCATCCACTCTTGCATTTCTTCTCCTCTGTCTTCTAGCTCCTGATGGTTATGTCGAAGAGAAGGGCCTGGGGCCTGGCCCCGGGCTCCAGCTTGAGGTTGGTGTCATCGAATGCCTGTGCTAATGCTTTGGGAGTGAGCCTGGTCCAAGCCTGGAGTAGACGCGGCAGACAAACCACCTATGGCGCGGGATATCTAGCTTTCCCATTGTGGGAAAATGCTTGCTCCTTCTGCCATGGTCGGTTGCCCACCGGGTAGCGTGACATTCGGCCCCATTTTACTGCTGCTTGTTGACCCGGCGACGGAGCCCTCGTCGTCTTTGATGCTCACCTGGGAGATAGGTCTGGGGATTGTTGGTAATCCCATCACTATCTCTTCCGGGGGCCTTGGGGATGATGCTTACGTGAGGCGCGCCTTCCTGCCCTCCTAGGAGGGGAGAAGCGCGTCCCGAGCCCGCTGGCTGTCATGGTCGCTCGCCGTCTTTTGGGGGAAGGTGCCGGGCTGGAGTCTTGGTGCTTCTCGGGAGTAGCGATGATGGAGGGAAAATGGGGGAAGACATAGAAGGCGGGTGGCGAGGGGTCAGGTCGAAGTACGATGGCGTGGATGCCTTCGCCTCCGACTGGCGACCTACCACCTTGTCTTTCCTCTCTTCCCCTCCCTCCCTAGCACCATCGTCACCAGCCTCTTTGGGTGATAGCCGGGGAGGGATGTTCTCTTGGTGCCTTCGCCTCCCCTCCAGCAGTCTTCTGGCTGAGCTTTAGTGGATGACTCCGTCGGTGCCCAAGCCAGGCCTTCTTGCTGGTCCTGGAGGTGGTGACCAGGGGACCGCCGCTCGGCTCTCCGTGCCCCTCCTTCACAGCCTCACCACTCCCAATCTCGTCAGGCAGTGCCTGGAAGGTTGCAGCAAGATCGGGGTGGGCCACTGCTTGGAAGCCTCTTTTGTCCTCCCCTCTTCCCACCGCAATACCTGGTGGAGGGAAAACTAAAGGAGGGAGATTACGGGGCACTTATCCTTTTTTAGTCTTAAACCTGTATGCACTAGCCAAATTTTAGTTCAAATAATGTAATCTCTCAAGTCCATGTATGTGTTCTCTAAGGCTTGTACTTGTATTACCAGCGTATTAATGAAAAAGATGAACCTTGCTGGGAACTCGTGCATGTATATGGCCATGTACAGGTGGAATGTGTCGGATTACAGGTTCCGGCAAACCCTTGAGGATCGAACTCTGGGGTGCGCATGAAGATCTCTCTCCCCCTAGCTCACGCTCTCACCACGATCTCAAAGCCTAGCTCCCCAAACCCGAGGAACTAGGGACACAAGAGTTTATACTGGTTCCGGCCACCGTTGTGGTGTAATACCCTACTCCAGTGTGGTGTGGTGGATTGCCTTGTAGGGTGAGGATGAACACCGACCTGAGGAGAGATGTTCTTGAGCTCGTTGAGGTTGTATGGTGGCCTTGGTGGAATGGATCCAGTCCAAGATGAGATGCCTCCCTACGGCGGTGGCTAGTCCTCTATATAGAGGCCCAGGTCCTCTCCCCAAATATTAGGCGGGAAGGGATCCTATAATGACCAATTTGAAGGGGGACAACTAGTACAAGTTATCCTGACAAAAGGTGGTCTTCGCCTACCAAGGACTCTAGTGGTGATGCCGTCGTGGGCTCCACGGTGACCTCCGTCCTGCCGTCCTGCTGGTCTTGGTCTCGTTGCACCAATATGGAAACCTTTCCCTGATACCTCGGGACTCCTCACCTGTGCTTGCCCCTTTAGCACTAAAGAGGCAATGAGCACTCTGCGCCTGCTGGCGCCCGCCTCGCCTTGGTCGTCATGGCTCACGTCACACACTCCTCGCGAGGTACCCCTTGCATAGATATCTCCGCTCCTCGGGAGCCAGCCTAGGGAGGCCGCCCCAGAGGAGGTCTTGGTGTCGTCCACCTCGCGAGGTTTGGCCCCTCGCGAGGGTCTTGAGTGGTTGTTGATGAAGATGGGCCGTACCAAGCCGTTGATGGAGCTACGCCCAGGGCCGCAGGCAAGCAAGTCTGGGTACCCCTGTTCCTAATACGCCGACAGTAGCCCCCAGGCCCAAGGCGTGCTCGTACTTGGCTTCTAGGCAAAGCCAAGGGTCAAGTGCGGAGTGTCGCGGGCCCCAATAGCCTACGACCTTGATTGATGCGTGGTGATTGACCGGTCGTGGGCCTTATTGACTTGACTTGACGTGTCCCTATGCTTGACTTGACGTGTCCCTATTGCATGCAAAAAAGGTCATCATTACCTTAGATCATGGAGGCCGGCCGTTGGCCTCCCCTCAGCTATAAATGAGGAGGGGGCGAAGCCCCCGTTACCCGTCTCTTCCTCCGCTCCTCCTGCTTCTTCTTCCTTGCTGCAACACCCATGGCGCTAGTGAAGAGGTTCTCGGCCGCCAAGAAGGGGAAAGCTCGCCAGGAGGGGCCCGGCTCACCACCGCCCAAGATTTGGTGCGGTCGCCCGCGCAAGCATGCCGGAACCCCCACTGTGGTCCCTCGTGGATGTGGGAAAACTCCCTCAGGGTCCGATGCTATCCTTGGCGGCCGTGACGATGCTTCTTCGTGCGGCAAGAGCTGCTTAGGTCAGGGCAGGCCCGTCAATGAGGAGAGGCGCACCATGGTCGCCCGGCCTCCCCGGTCGCGCTTCCACTTGGCGGAGGTGCTGCCGGAGTTTGTCATGTGGTCAGAGAACCCAGCCGGCACTTGGCTTCAACTTCCGCGTTCCTTTGCCGGTGAACTGCCGGCCCCAGGTCCCGGCGGCCCCTGCCTGCATTCGGATGGCTGCTGCAGCAAGGCTTCATGGGTCGCGGTGGAGATCACTGCGGTGGGCGAGGTAGCCCTGGCACGTGGCTGGCAGACGTTCGCCCGCCCGCATGGCCTGGGAAGGCGGTGCACCCCCCACTTCAAGTTCGACGGGGCAGCGACCCTCTTCGTGAGGGTGTTCAGGGAAGATGGCCACTGTGCCAGATGCTGACCTGAGGACGACGATGATGGCGAGGCGCTCTGTCTTGGTGATGGCTGCGGCGAGCACGAGGATGAACTTGCCCTCGATGGCGGCCGCGGTTCGCCCAGCTACGGCAGCTCCTCCTCTGGCGAGAGCTCTTGCGGCGGCGGCGATGACTAGCCACTGCGCCGTCGGGCATGCTTCGAGGACGTTGGCAGGTCGTCCCATCATCGCGCCCCAGGGAAGCGCGAGGAGGGCTCCTTATGAATTCAGGGGCCGATCCTCGTGAGCAGTCGCGTCGCAGGAGCCGCTTTTGCTTGTCCTCTCCTTCCCTTTCCTCATGCACTGTGAGAAACGAGTATGGAGCCCCGCGGGGGCGTGTAATGAACCATGGTGCTTAGGTTGCTTTTGTGGTGTATTTATTGCTTCCGGGTTGTGTTGTGTGATCTATGCCTTATACGGGTGTAGAGGGGTAACTTAGCTTGATGCATCTGGGGTAGTTTTGTCCTCATGAGGGCACGCGTCTCTGGGCACCTGGTGGGGCTTCCCCACTGTTGATTCGGGTGACATCACGAAACTACAAAAATTCATTAAGAAATCATTAACCCTTCTTGTGCGAGGCCTTAGGTATGGGCTGTTTATGGCCAAACGCACCGCATCGTGGGACACGTGGGGCACAGACTAAAAGGGGATGCGCCGATCATAAGCTCAGACGAGAATGCCTCACGGAGACCAGGGGAGTGCGCACGCGCATACTACCTGTCCAACCCCCCTCGCGGGGCATGTGAGGGAGAGCGTCGAGCAACTGCCGCATTAGAGGTTTGACATGGCAATTTGGGAGGCATGATAAAAAAAGTGGTAGGCATCGTAGCATAGGCCTAGCAAAAGAGCGAGCATCTAGCAAAGCAAAGATAGTAGTGATTTCGAGGGTATGATCATCTTGCCTGCAAAGTTGTCAGAGTTGACTGGATCCACGAAAGCAAACTCAACGGGCTCCTCGTTAGTGAACTCGTCTCCCGACTCTACCCAAACAAGACAAACAAGAAAACGGAACACAATCAACCACGTGCAAAGCTCAAACAATATGATGCAAAGATGGTATGCTATGCGGGATGCAATGCGGGATGCATATGCAAGATGTGACAGGGAAAGAATGAACCAGGCCTCAACATGGAAATCCAAGTATGCCACTGGAAAGATGAAATGAAATCGCTTGAAAACGATATAAAGAACGCCGGAATCGGAGTTACGGTTTGGAAATGGCAAGCGATTCAAATATGGCACCGGTCTGCGATTTACAACAAGTAGCCATCTAAATGCAATGAGATGAACATGCTACAGCACTCAAACATGGCATCAAAATACATGGCAGGGATGAATTCAAGATGCTTAACAAAAGTCTAGCACTGAGCTACGGCCAATTCATCCATTAACAGGTTCAAACAAGAATGGCAAAAATGCATATGGTAAACAGATTTCAGACTTAGTGAAATTAACACTTGTCTGGAATCTCAGATCAGGTAGCACTTTTGGAGCATGAAAACTATATAGTACAGGACCTGAACATGGCAAAGTAAAACATTTCATGGAGCTACTCAAAGAGCTTAACAAAAGTCCCTTAGTGATCTTGAGCCAAAAGGGATCAGAAAATATAATTGCAAGCATGTGAACATGGCAAAAACATAATTAGATCACAGACTTAGTGAAAACTGGAGCATGCTGAAACAGATATCAAGTAGGCATGTTTACGAGCTCGATGCACTCACTACAGAGCAAGTCATGACAATCTAAGCATACACCCAACAAGAATACACAAAATACAAGCCAGACATGGGAAGAACAATATCATAGCATGCACGGATCCACTACAACATCATCGGCAAAATCGCTAACAAGTAGACAATCTGCCCAGATTCACGAAATAGCAAAAGTACAGCTCGATTGACTCAAGCTAGGGTGCTCCATAATTGCAAACAAAGGCATGGATGGATAGAGCACTACAAGATTAACAAAACATCCTTACTGATCATCCTCAAAAGAGGCACGGATCACTAGGAAACAATATGAACATATGACCATATGAAATAAACAGGTCAAGGACTTAGTGGAAATGCCAAGTCCCTGAAATCAGCATTACGAAGTGCCTCAATTTGCAAGCTTGTGCTAGTCACCACACATCACAAAAATACATGGGTTGCACCTCTGGAAAGATGGAAAAACCCTTAACAAAACATATGTAGAGCTCATGGGCATATCATGCACACATTAATCATGGAAAAAATGACAAATATCTAAATGGAGCAGCAGATCTAACAATTATCTCAAGTAGCACTCTTCTGACAGCATTTCGGGCATCAAGATGAACTCAAATGAAAATGATGCAATGAGATGAAATGATGTGCTCTCTGAGACGAACATTTTGATATGCTAAATGCCAAAAACGGAGCTACGGATGAGGAGTTATAGCACGATGAACAAGGGCATATGAACTAGGGTTTCGGGGCAAAAGTCAACCGAGGCAAATATCCCAGATCTAGATCCAGATCGTGCACGCTTCCCGAGGTTTGTCCTTGCCGGAGATGGAGCTCGCCGGAGTTGGACTTGGCGCGGAGGAGAGGCTCGACGGCCGGATCCAGGCAGTGAGGAGGCGAGCCGCCATGCGGAGCTCGCCGGAGCGGGCTCGGCGACCGGGGCGACGGAGAGGCGATGCCGCGGTGCGGAGGAGCCACCGGCGGAGCGGCGAGGTGTGGTGGCGCGGCGGAGCTGCGGCCGCCGGCGAGGGTCCGGACGCCGGGCCGGAGGAAGAAGGGAGGCGGCGGGCGGCGCGGCTCTTCGGGCCGGGAGGGCCGGACGCGGGTCCCGCGGGCCCTGGCGGCGGCGGCGGAGTGGGCACCCGGGCGGGCGAATCAGGCGGCGACAAGTGGCGGCGGTGGGGTGGAAATGGACATGTCCGGCGGCGGGATTTTTGTCCGTCGCGAGGAGAGGAAGAGAGTTAGGGTTTCGCCCGTGAATTTCGGAGGGGGTTCTATATATAGGCATAGAGGGAGCTAGGAGAGTCCAAATGAGGTGCTGTTTTCGGCCACGCGATCGTGATCGAACGCTCTAGATGATGGAGAGGTTTTTGGTGGGTTTTGGGCCAAATTGGAAGGGTGTTGGGCTGCAACACACACGAGGCCTTTTCGGTCCCTCGGTTGATCGTTGGAGTATCAAACGAAGTCCAAATGATATGAAACTTGACAGGCGGTCTACCGGTAGTAAACCAAGGCCGCTTGGCAAGTCTCGGTCCAATCCGGAAATGGTTAATACCCACACACAAAAGAAAGGTAGAAATGACCACCGGAGGAGAACGAAGCGCCGGAATGCAAAACGGACAACGGGGAAAATGCTCGAATGCATGAGATGAACACGTATGCAAATGCAATGCACATGATGACATGATATGAGATGCACGACAATGACAACAACACACGGAGGCAAGACCCGAACCCAAGAAAATAAAATAACTTAAGGCCGGAAACGGCAAGAGTTGGAGTACATATTGGGTAAATCATATCCGGGGTGTTACAACACTCCACCACTACGAAAGGATCTCGACCCGAGATCTAGGACTGAAAGAACGCCGGGTACTCAGAACGGAGGTGATCCTCGCATTCCCAGGTAGCTTCATGGTCGGAATGGTGTGACCACTTGACTTTTAGGAATTTGATTGACTTGTTGCGAGTCTTGCGTTCAGTCTCTTCAAGAATAGCAACTGGGTGCTCACGATAAGAGAGATCTTCTTGGAGCTCAATGTCCTCAAAGTTGAAGGTGCGGTCAGGAGTCTTGAAGAACTTTCAGAGCTGAGAGACATGGAACACATCATGAACATTTGCAAAGTTTGAAGGAAGCTCGAGTTGATAGGCGAGGTCGCCTCTCTTGCTGACAATCTTCAAAGGTCCCACGTGTCTAGGGGCAAGCTTCCCTTTGATACTGAAGCGACGAGTACCTTTCACAGGAGAGACGCGGAGGTAAACATGATCTCCGATCTCGAAAGCCAAATCACGGTGCTTACTGTAATAGTAGCTCTTCTGGCGGGATTGGGCTGCTTTGAGGTTATCTCGAATGACTTTGCACATTTCCTCTGCCTCTATGATTAAGTCATTTCCGAGAAGCTGACGTTCACTGGTTTCAGACCAGTTGAGAGGGGTACAGCACTTCCTGCCATACAGAATTTCAAATGGGGCCTTGCCCGAACTTGCTTGAAAACTGTTGTTGTAGGAGAATTCAGCATATGGAAGACAATCCTCCCACTTCATGCCGAAGGAAATCACACAAGCCCTGAGCATATCTTCAAGAATCTGATTGACACGCTCGACTTGACCGCTAGTTTGAGGATGGAAAGTTGTGCGGAAGCAGATGTTGGTGCCCATGGCCTTCTGAAAAGAATCCCAAAACTTGGAGGTAAAGATGCTGCCACGGTCTGAAGAGATCACTTGTGGAATACCGTGCAGAGAGACAATCCGCGAGGTATAGAGTTCCGCCAATTGAGCTGCAGTGATTGACTCTTTGATAGGCAGAAAGTGAGCCACTTTAGTGAGTTTGTCGATGAAAAAGAATATAGCATCATTGCCACGCTTGGACTTTGGAAACCCCATCACGAAGTCCATTTCAATGTGGTCAAACTTCCATTCTAGAATGGCAAGAGGTTGGAGGAGACCAGCTAGCCTTTGGTGTTCTGCCTTCACTCTTCTGCAGACATCACATTCATTCATGAATTGAGCAATCTCGCGCTTCATTCGAGTCCACCAATAAGCCTGCTTGAGGTCCTGATACATCTTCGTGCTCCCAGGGTGGATGGAGAGGAGAGAATTGTGAGCCTCGTTCATGATCACTTTCTGAAGTTCACCTTTGGGCACAACAATATGATCCTCGAAGAAGAGAGTATCCTTGTCATCAAGGCGGTAGCACTTGTACTTGGGTTGACTCTTGGCAATCCCAATCTTCACCTTTTTCACCATAGCATCAAGAATGTGGGCTTGGCGAATCTGGTCTTCCAAGGTAGGAGAGACCATAAGGTTGGCGAGGAAACCTTGAGGAACAACTTGCAGATTAAGTTTGCAGAAAGCTTCACAAAGCTCGGGTTGATAAGGCTTGAGAATCAGACTGTTGCAATAAGCTTTTCTGCTCAATGCATCAGCAATCACATTGGCCTTTCCTGGAGTATACTCGATACTCGGATTATACTCTTGAATCATTTCGACCCATCGAGTTTGCCTGAGGTTGAGATTAGGCTGAGTGAAGATGTACTTGAGACTCTTGTGGTTAGTGAAGATGTCCACTTTTCTTCCCAATAAGAGATGTCTCCAAGTCAAAAGAGCATGCACAACTGCCGCCAACTCGAGATCATGAGTGGGGTAGTTCTTCTTGTTGGGCTTCAACTGGCGAGAGGTATAAGCAACAACTTTCTTCTCTTGCATCAACACTGCACCGAGAGCTTGGAGAGAGGCATCACAAAAGACCTCGTACAGTTTGGATTCATCAGGCAGAGTCAGAACTGGAGCAGTGATCAATTTCTCTTTCAAAGTGTTGAAAGCAATGTCACACTCCGGAGACCAAACGTACTTGACGTGCTTCTAGAGAAGATTTGAGAGAGGCTTCGTGATCTTAGAAAAGTTTTCAACGAATCTTCGATAGTAGCTTGCGAGACCGAGGAAGCTACGGAGTTGCTTCACGTTCTGAGGAAGTTCCCAATTCACAATTGCAGACACCTTCTCAGGATTCACCGCAATGCCCTTGGCAGAGATGATATGACCAAGATAAAGAACCTCATCGAGCCAAAATTTGCACTTGGTGAACTTGGAGTAGAACTTGTGTTCTCTCAACTTATCGAGTACCAAACGCAAGTGCTTGGCATGATCTTCCTTGTTCTTCGAGAAAACAAGAATGTCCTCGAGATAGACCAAAACAAAGTCATTGGTGTAGGTGTTGAAGATGAAGTTCATCATGCGAGAGAACGTCGGAGGAGCGTTGACGAGGCCAAAGACATGACAGTGTATTCATATGAACCATAGCTTGTCCAGAAAGCCGTCTTGGGAATATCTTGTTCACGGATTCGAATCTGATGATAACCCATAGGGAGATCAAGCTTGGAGAATACTTGGGCACCTTTGAGTTGTTCGAACAGCTCATTGATGTTGGGAAGTGGGTATTTGTTCTTGATGGTCTTCTAGTTCAATGGACGGTAATCAACACAAAGTCGGTCCGTTCCATCCTTCTTCTTCACAAAAAGAACACCACAACCCCATGGAGAAGAACTAGACCGGATGAGACCCAATCTCTCTTGAATATTGAGTTGCATCTTCAACTCCTTCAACTCTTCAGGTCCGAGCTTGTAAGGACGCTTGCACACAGGTTCTGTGCCAGGCTCAAGATCAATGACGAATTCAACCGGCCGGTGCGGAGGCATTCCTGGAAGCTCTTCTGGAAAGACGTCTTGATATTCACAAACGACTGGAATTTGCGAGATGGCATCCAGTTCACCCTTCTCATTGAGAGAAAACAGACGGATGGTATTATCCCGAGCGGCAAAGACAATTACATCCTCAGACGAATGAGTCAATTGAATCTGTTTGGCTGCACAATCAAGCTGAGCCTTGTGCTTAGAAAGCCAATCCATCCCGAGAATAAGATCAATATCCGAGTTACCAAGAACCATTGGAGAAGCCAGAAACTTGAAATCACCCATCAAGATAGAAATATCCGGAACCATCATACTAGAACTTAGACGCTTAGCCGGAGAGACGACTTGCATAGCTCTACGTAAAGCCTTAGTACTAAAATTGTTCTCCGATGCAAATGGGAATGACATGAAGGAATGCGATGCACCAGAGTCAAAAAGTACTTTTGCAGGAATATCATTAACAGGAAGGTTACCCATGATGACATCTGACGAGTCCTCTGCCTGAGCTGTGTTCATCAAGTTGACCTTGGCGTGTTTCGGGTTATGCTTGACCACAGCTGTACTTGCCGATCTGACAGGAGGAGGAGGAGGAAGACGCCTCTGGTTGAAATAGTAGTTGGCATAGTGACCCTTCTGTTGGCACTTGTTGCACGTGACCTCTGAAAGCGGACGGTGGTACGGAGCACTCGATCTTGGAGCTTGAGACGAAGTCTTGTTCTGAAAGCCAGGGTTGGGTGGGTGGGAAGATCCACTGCCACCTTTGCTCTTCTGCTGATACGGCTGATGAAACGGAGGAGGAGGAAGCCAATACTTCTGCTGCTTGGCCACTTGAGTAGAGGAAGAAGGAGTAGCATCTCTGACTCGCTTCTTGGAAGCATCACACCTCAGTTGAGCGGCCTCTTGCTTCAGTGCCATGTTGTAGAACTCATCGTACCTCAAGGGCTCATAGAGAACAAGATCTAGCTGAATTTCTTCTCCGAGACCACCCCTGAACTGGTATATCATGCTCTTCTCATCAGGGACGTCCTGCTTGGCAAAGCGGGCGAGCTTCTGAAACAACTTGTTGTAGTCATAGACAGACAAAGAGCCTTTCTTCAGGTTGCGGAAATAATCTGTGAGCCACAGGGACTCAGCAATCTCGCACCCTCGCGATCAAGACTATTTAAGCTTATAGGTAAGGCAAGGTAAAATATGTGGAGCTGCAGCAAGCGACTAGCAAATATGGTGGCTATCATGTTCACAAAAGAGAGCGAGAAGAGGAGGCAAAGCGCGAGCGAGAAACTAGAGGGTAACCTGCGCAAGCATTACTCCAACACCGTGTTCACTTCCCGGACTCCGCCGATAAGAGACCATCATGGTAACTCACACTATTGATTCATTTTAATTAAGTTAAGGTTCAAGTTATCTACAACCGAACATTAACAAATTCCCATCTACCCATAACCGCGGGCACGGCTTTCGAAAGTTCAAATCCCTGTATCCCTGCAGGGGAGTCCCAACTTAGCCCATGACAAGCTCTCACGGTCAACGAAGGAATAGACCTCCTCCCGAGACGTTCCGATCAGACTCGGTACCTCGGTTCTTCAAGACACTTCGACAGGTTAAAACAAGACCAGCAACACCGCCCGAATGTGCCGACAAATCCGATAGGAGTTGCACATATCTCTTTCTCAGGGCACACTCAGATTGTCTTAGGTACGGGTAGGCCAGCCCAAAGTTGCCCCTGGTGGCCACCGGCAGCTGACAGGTGGACCAACACTCAGAGGAGCACTGGCCCGGGGGTTAAAATAAGATGACCCTCGGGCTCCGGAAACCCAAGGGAAAAAAGAGGCTAGGTGGCAAATGGTAAAACCAAGGTTGGGCATTGCTGGAAAAGCTTTAATCAAGGCGAACTATCAAGGGGTTCCCATTATAACCCAACCGCGTAAGGAACGCAAAATCCGGGAACATAACACCGATATGACGGAAACTAGGGCGGCAAGAGTGGAACAAAACACTAGGCGAGAGGCCGAGCCTTCCACCCTTTACCAAGTATATAGATGCATTAAGATAACATAGATAATATAATGATATCCCAACAAGTAAATAGTTCCAACAAGGAACGGCTCCAATCTTCACCTGCAACTAGCAACGCTATAAGAGGGGCTGAGCAAAGCGGTAACATAGCCAATCAACGGTTTGCTAGGACATGGTGGGTTAGAGGTTTGACATGGCAATTTGGGAGGCTTGAAAGCAAGTGGTAGGCATCGTAGCATTGGCATAGCAAAAGAGCGAGCATCTAGCAAGCAAAGATAGTAGTGATTTCGAGGGTATGATCATCTTGCCTGCAAAGTTGTTCAGAGTTGACTGGATCCTCGAAAGCAAACTCAACGGGCTCCTCGTTAGCGAACTCGTCTCCCGCTCTACCCAAACAAGACAAACAAGCAAACGGAACACAATCAACCACGTGCAAAGCTCAAACAATATGATGCAAAGATGGTATGCTATGCGGGATGCGATGCGGGATGCATATGCAATATGCAAGATTTGACAAGGGATGCATGAACCTGGCCTCAACTTGGGAATCCAAGTGTGCCACTGGAAATATGAGATGAAATCGCTTGAAAATGATATAAAGAATGTCGGAGTCGGAGTTACGGTTTGGAAATGGCAAGCAATTCAAATATCGCCACGTTCTGCGATTTACAGCAAGTAGCCATCTAAATGCAATGAGATGAACAAGCTACAGCACCCAAACATGGCATCAAAATACATGGCAGGGATGCATTCAAGATGCTTAACAAAAGTCTAGCACTGATCTACGGCCAATTCATCCATTATCAGGTTCAAACAAGCATGGCAAAAATGCATATGGCAAACAGATCTCAGGCTTAGTGAAATTAACACTTGTCTGGAATTTCAGATCAGGCAGCACTCTTTGGAGCAACAAAACTACATGCTATAGGACCTTAACATGGCAAAGTAAATCATGGCATCGAGATACTCAAAGAGATTAAAAAAAGTCCCTTAGTGACCTTGAGCCAAAAGGGATCAGAAAATACAATTGCAAGCATGTGAACATGGCAAAAACATAATCAGATCACAGACTTAGTGAAAACTGGAGCATGCTGAAAACAGATATCAAGTAGGCATGTTTATGAGCTCGATGCACTCACTTCGGAGAAAGTCATGACAATCTAAGCATACACCCATCAAGAATAAACAAAATGCAAGCTATACATGGCAAGAACAATAGCATAGCATGCACGGATCAACTACAACATCATCGGCAAAATTACAAACAAGTTGACAATCTGCCCAGATTCACAAAGTTGCAAAAGTAGAGCTCGATTGACTCAAGCTAGGGTACTCCATAATTGTAAACAAAGACATGGATGGATAGAGCACTACAAGATTAACAAAACATCCTTACTGATCATCCTCAAAAGAGGCACGGATCACTAGGAAACAACAAGAACATATGGCATCATAAGATAAACAGGTCAAGGACTTGGTGAAATTACTAAGTCCCTGAAATCAGCACTACCAAGTGCCTCATTTTGCAAGCTTGCACTAGTCACCACACACATCACAAAAATACATGGGTTGCACCTCTGGAAAGATGGCAAAACCCTTAACAAAACATATGTAGAGCTCATGGGCATATCATGCACACAATAATCATGGCAAAAATGACAAATATGCAAAATGGAGTAGCAGATCTGACAATTATCTCAAGTAGCCCTCTTATAACAGCATTTCGGGCATCAAGATGAACTCAAATGAAAATGATGAAATGGAATGACATGATGTACTCTCTGAGATGAACATTTTGATATGCTATATGCCAAAAACGGAGCTACGGATGCGGAGATATGATGCGATGAACAGGAGCACATGGATTAGGGTTTCAGGCGAAAAAGTCAACCCATGTTGGATCTAGATCCAGATCCGGATGGCGCGGATTCCGAGGTTCGCCGGAGAGAGCTCGAACTCGCCGGAGAGGGGGGGTCGCCGGAGCCGGGCCGGATCTTCGCCGGAGAGGGGCGCGGGCGCCGGATCCGGCGTGGGGACGCCGGATCTGGCCGGCAGCGGGGCGGCGCCGGTGGCCGGAGGAAGCGGCGAGGAGGCGGCCGTCGTCGGGCGGCGAAGGGCGGCGGTGGCCGGCGAGGGGCGTCGGCGGCGGCGCAGGGCGGCGGAGCAGCTAGGGCGAGGCGGCGCGGGCGGCGGAGCATCTCGGGCGAGGCGGCGCGGGGCGGCGGAGCCGGTTGGGCCGCGGGGGCCTCACCTGGGCCGGGCGGGCCACGGTGGGAGTGGCGGCGGCGATGCCACGTGGCGGCGTGTGTGTGGTTGGCGGCGGCGTGTCCGGCACTGGCGGACAATGTCAGGCGCGCGGAGAGGAGCGGGACTAGGGTTAGGGGTGGAATGGACCGCGAATTTCGGAGGGGTGATATTTATAGGCGTAGAGGGAGCTAGGAGAGTCCAAATGAGGTGCGGTTTTCGGCCACGCGATCGTGATCGAACGCTCTAGATGATGGATCAGGTTTAGGTGTGTTTTGGGACAAATTGGAGGGGTGTTGGGCTGCAACACACATGAGGCCTTTTCGGTCCCTCGGTTAACCGTTGGAGTATCAAACGAAGTGCAAATGATACGAAACTTGACAGGCGGTCTACCGGTAGTAAACCAAGGCCGCTTGGCAAGTCTCGGTCCATTCCGGAAATGTTTAATCCCCACACACGAATGAAAGCTAGAGATGACCACCGGAGGAGAACGAAGCGCCAGAATGCAAAACAGACAACGGGGAAAATGCTCGAATGCATGAGACGAACACGTATGCAAATGCAATGCACGTGATGACATGATATGAGATGCATGACAACGATAACAACACACGGAGACAAAAACACGAACCCGAGAAAATAAAATAACTTAACGCCGAAAACGGCAAGAGTGGAGTACAAATTGGGAAAGTTACATCCGGGGTGTTACAACACTCCAGCACTACGAAAGGATCTCGTCCCGAGATCTAGGACTGAAAGAATGCCGGGTACTCAGAACGGAGGTGATCCTCGCGTTCCCAAGTAGCTTCATGGTCGGAATGGTGTGACCACTTGACTTTGAGGAATTTGATTGACTTATTGCGAGTCTTGCGTTCTGTCTCTTCAAGAATAGCAATGGGGTGCTCACGATAGGAAAGATCTTCTTGGAGCTCAATGTCCTCGAAGTTGACGGCGCGGTCAGGACTCTTGAAGCACTTTCGAAGCTGAGAGACATGGAACACATCATGAACATTTGCAAAGTTTGAAGGAAGCTCAAGTTTATAGGCGAGATCGCCTCTCTTGCTGACAATCTTGAAAGGTCCCACGTATCTAGGGGCAAGCTTCCATTTGATACCGAAGCGATGAGTACCTTTCATAGGAGAGAGACGGAGGTAAAAATGATCTCCGATCTCGAAAGCCAAATCACGGTGCTTACTATCATAGTAGCTCTTCTGATGGGATTGGGCTGCTTTGAGGTTATCTCGAATGACTTTGCACATTTCCTCTGCCTCTGTGATTAAGTCATTTCTGAGAAGCTGACGTTCACCGGTTTCAGACCAGTTGAGAGGGGTACGGCACTTCCTGCCATACAGAATTTCAAATGGGGCCTTGCCCGAACTTTCTTGAAAACTGTTGTTGCAGGAGAATTCAGCATAAGGAAGGCAATCCTCCCATTCATGCCGAAGGAGATCACACAAGCCCTGAGCATATCTTCAAGAATCTGGTTGACACGCTCGACTTGACCGCTAGTTTGAGGATGGAAAGCTGTGCTGAAGCAGATGTTGGTACACATGGCCTTCTGAAAAGAATCCCAAAACTTGGAGGTAAAGATGCTGCCACGGTCTGAAGAGGTCACTTGAGAAATACCGTGCAGAGAGACAATCCGAGAGGTATAGAGTTCCGCCAATTGAGCTGTAGTGATTGACTCTTTGATAGGCAGAAAGTGAGCCACTTTGGTGAGTTTGTCGATGACAATGAATATAGCATCATTGCCACGCTTGGACTTAGGAAACCCAGTCACGAAGTCCATCTCAATATGGTCAAACTTCCATTCTGGAATGGCAAGAGGTTGGAGGAGACCAGCTGGCCTTTGGTGTTCTGCCTTCACTCTTCTGCAGACATCACACTCATTCACTGTCGGGTGGTAGTTGCGACATATGCCAACGGGTGGCTTATCATTGTGGGAGCCAGTAAGACATCGCCGGTGCCAGGAAGCAGGATAAGGTGAAGACATGCACGCCGGTGGATCTTACCCAGCTTCGGGGCTCTCCATGGAGATAACACCCCTACTGCTGCTCTACGGGGTCTCCGCATGCTCACTCTATGAATCAAGTAGCTACACAACGCTCCTAGAGCTGTTTGGGGGGAGGAATAAGAAAGGGCACGGCTCGCCTGCTTCTTCTCCTTAGGTGTGTCTAGAACTAGCAGGGGGTCCAACCCTTTGCATGGGTACTCCGGGGGGTCTATATAGGCCTACCCCCCGGGGGTACAATGGTAATCCGGCTGGGCACGGGCCCAGCCATCTGTGACTGCGCTCGCCGGCTTCTGCACCGGCTGCTGGGGCCCGCCGACTGGTGAGTCCCGCCGGCTGGCAGCTCCTTGGTCGACAGGCAGGCCCCACTGCCCAGGGCCTGGTTGGCGGCTTGTTACTGTGGCTTTATCTTGTTGACGTGAGCTTCATCGTGGTAAGCGCGACTACAGTACCGCCGCCTGCCGGGCGATCGCTGTAGCCTTACCGTGTCTTGTCTCCTTAATGGGGCGTCTTCCTCGAGGGAGGCGGCAAGCCGGCTGCGGGGAGCCGGCTCTGTCTTGGGCAGACTAGTTGGAGGCGTGGCCGTCTTCGGGCGACTCTCTGCTCGACGGGGCCCACCGTCGATGGGCCGAGCTGGCGGCCCGTCGTGAGTGATGCCAGAGTCAGCATGGCAACAGTGCTGCGCCGGATGGGTCACGCCTACCCCGTACGGCGCACTGTGCCAGGCGTGCTCCGGGATTCGGGGTTGGCAGGCTTTACTGTAGCCATGCCCCGTCACACCGCCGTTAGGTGGGTGCAAACTTTGTGGGTACGGTCCTGACTGCTTTATGGGGAGCCGGCTTCTTGGAGTCGGCCTTCTCATGGCCGGCTTCTTGGAGTCGGCCTTCTCATCAGGGCTAAAGTCGGACCGCCTTCCGAAAGCCGGCTGGGCTGCAGCCAGCTAGGGGAAGGCGGCCCCATGTCTTGGATTCTTGAGAGCCGGGTGGGCTCGTAACTTTTTCAGAAGTGCCAGGGGAGGCCGGCTAGGCTACCCATGGCTATTTACTCTGAAAGGTGTCCCCGAAGCTGATCGAGCTCCGAGGTGAGCGGGGGGACGAGAAGCTTGGTCAGCTTCCTATCCTGAAGAGCCGGCTTTGCGGGCGTACGCCGACTTCAGAGAGCCCGCTTAGGCGGGAGGAGAGGGGACCTGCGTGCTGACCACGGGCCTTCTCGCGGCCACGTGGCAGCAGGGTCCTGCGTGCGCACGCGCATGACGGGACACCGCCACAGGCCCGGGCCCGCCACTCGCGAGCCTTAGTCCGGGCGCGGATCTTCCGTGGCCCACAGGGGCCGCTTGCCTTCTCAAGGCAGTTTCGTCTCGCCGTTAAAGCTTGATAATCGCGGGACGTGGGAAGTGGGCACGATCGATCCCCACTCTTCCCCACGCCGCGCCTCCTCGGCTCCGCCGCGTGAGCCTATAAGTAGGGGGAGGAGGGAGAGCGACAGAGGTTCGCGTGCTCCCCCCCGCTCCGTCCCTCCTAATCCTCGTCTTCTTACTTTCGCTGCCACCGCAGCCTCCCGTCTCAGCGCCGCCGCGTCGCCACGCCACCTCGCTCCCATGGCGTTGTCAAGCTCCTAGGACGGCTCCAACATCCATGAAGACCACGTGGAGTTCCTTCGCCAGACCCGGCGCCTGCCCGGCGCTGACCGCGTACAGGTCCGCCTGGCGCCCGCGAGGGAGATCTCGCCGGCGCCGGAGGAGGGCGAGCGGGTCGTCTTCCGCTCGCACTGCCTGCGCGGCTTCGGCCTCCCGGCGAGCGGGTTTCTGCGCTCCTTCCTTGACTTCTACAACCTCCAGCCGCATCACCTCACGCCCAATGCGGTGATGCTGCTGTCGGCCTTCATCTCCCTCTGCGAAGGCTTCTTGGGGCTGCTCCCCACGCTGGAGCTCTGGGGAGAGTTCTTCCAGAGCAAGATCGGCATAGTCGTCGCCGGCGTGCCCGCCCCCTGCGGAGCCTTCATCGCCATGAGGAGGGCGAGTGAGAACAATCCGTTCCCGCCCATCCCCCTGATCCAGTCGGTAAAGGTCTGGCAGAGATCTTATTTCTATGTGATGAACGTCGCCGAGCAGGAAGACTACATCAACCTGCCGGCTTACGTAGCCGGCCCGCCGGCTGGGAGGCAGCCCTCGTGGAGCTTTCGGTCCCGGTCGTTGTCTCCGGCCGGGAACGCCGCCATCTCCCGGCTTCGGGTGATGATTCAGTCAGAAGGCCTGCGCGGGGCCGACTTGGTGGCCGCCTTCGTGGAGCGCCGGATTCTCCCTCTCCAGAGCCGGCACCATATGATGTGTCAGATGAGCGGCCGCTTTGATCCGAGCCAGCTGAGCACATGAGAAATGCCCCACGCGGAGGTGGCGCTCATGGTCAACTACATCGCCAACTGCAAGCTCGCCGGGGACTGGCAATACGGCAAGGTGCCGTATTCTCGCGCCAATCCTCCGCCCACGGTAAGCTTCTTTCTCTATCTTCTTTTTGGTCGTCAGCCGGCTTCATGACGGCCGGCTTCTGACCAGTCGGTCCTTTGAGCAGAACCCTCTTCTTGCGCCGCCGGCCGGGGTGGCAGGGATTGAACGCCAGTACGCCCCCAACCGCACGGTGGATGATGTTGACGACCCGGACTTGGGGGCGGCCGCCATGGAAGATGCCGTCATGGGGGACAGTGCCGAGCCCGGGGGCTCAAGGTTCACCACGAGCTTCGAGGACTGGCCGGACGATTTCGAAGCCGAAGTCGCTCCGCGTCGCCAGCCGGCGGCCGACCAACAGGGCGCGGGCTTGTCTGTCGCGCCGGCTGCTGGCGGCGCGCAGAGCCACCGGGCCGCTCTAGGCCTCTTCGGCAGTCGGCCGAAGAAGTCCAAGCCTTCCGCCGCGGCGACAAATCGGGAGGAGGCGGCCGCGAAGGCGGCCTGCTTCCGCAAGGCCGTGAAACAGCCCCAGGCGGTCTCGGCATAAGTCTTCAATTGTCTTTCCGCATTCTCATCATCGTTCTCTTTTTCTTCGAATTTCTTCTTATCTTTTCCTCGCTTGCTGGACAGGGCGCCGCTTTCCCTTGAGCAGGGCCCGGGCGGCTCCGTCGTGGGGCCGGCCGGAGGGTCTTCGAGCTCCCGCCGCGTGGACCCCCGCGCCAATCTTAGGGAGGCCACGGAGCGGAACGCCCACGAAGCGCGGGAGGAGTGCGAGGCGGCGGAGAAGGTGGCCGCCCAGGCGGCGAAGGAGCAGGCCGAAGCGGTAGCCAAGGCCTCGAGGGAGGCGGCTTCCGCGGAGACGGAGGCGGAAAGCTCGCACAGCCAGCCTCCGCTGCTCGCGGTTCCTCTCCGAGCCGTAGCCCCCGACACCCCGTTGCCCTTGGCGGAGGAGATCATCCAAGACCTGCCGCTGTTGGAGAGGGGCGAGGACCCCGTGGCCTTGGCGGGGAGAGCGCCGCCTGCGGCGCCAACCGGAGCGGGCCAAGGCGGTCAATCATCAGCGGCGCCAGAGGAGCCGGCCGGAGGTGAGCTGGAGAGCAGAGCAGGCCTCGAGGTGCAGCTGGCGATGGGCCGGCGTGCTGGGGGAGGCGCCAGTCCGCCGGAGTTGCGCTGAGCCACGGGCGCAGGCCAGCCGGCGGGAGATCTGGAGGCGGCCAGCACCGCCGTGTCCGAGTGGACTCCCAGCGGGGGGACTGGCGAGCTGGATGCGGCGGCTCAAGGGGTCCGGAGCCGGCTACAAGCTCAAGCCGCCCTGCTGCACCAGCTCAACCAAGAGTTTTTGTCGACGCGAACTACTATCCGGGTGAGTCCTTCGCTGTTGGCTGATTTGCTTTCATGATTTCTTCCGTGGGGGCGCGTCAGCGCACCCACTGGGTGTAGTCCCCGAGATTCGGGCCGACTGCTGCGCAGTCAGGTCGGATCTTTCTCGACGGCTTTCTTACTTTGCTTTTTTCTGAATTTTCAGGAATACCACAACCTTCGTGCTGCCGCCTTCGTCTCCTAGGCTCGAGAGTTGAGCCGGCGGACCGACGACCTGGCCGACAGCCGAAGTAAGTACTTGGTTTTGTCTGTCTCCTGTGCGGGCGCGTCAGCGCACCCACTGGGTGTAGTCCCCGAGATCCGGGCCGATTGCTGCGCAGTCGGGTCGGATCTTTCTTGACGACTCTTTTCTTATTGATTTTTCTTTTTCTTTGTCTTCAGGGGCCAACGCCGACTTGAGGAAGGAGCTTGGCGAAGCGAAGGCGCCCTTTACACCAAAGAGGCCGAGTGCGCTGCCTTGGTCCAGGAACGGGATCGCCTGGCCAAGAAGCTGGCCGACCAAGAGGAAAGCCACAAAGCGGCCCTGCAGGCGGCGCGGGAAAGTGAAGCCACCTTGCTAGCGGAATATGAGATGGAGGCAGCGAGCTGGTCTAAGACCCGGCGAGCTCTGGACGAAGGCTTCGGCCGGATCGAAGACTTGATCGACGGTAAGTTGCCTTCCTCGGCCCTCCTCCTGCCCCTTGTCGCCTGGGTCTTTTGACTTATCTTGAGCTGTTGCTTGTTGTTTCTTGCAGATTACTTCCCGGGCTACTCCGCCTTCGCCGCCCAAAGCATTGAGGCCCATCGCGAGGCGCGCCGGCAAGCGGGGGCCGACATCGCGCCGGATGCAAACCGGACCCTTGAGGAGCAGCTCCTGGCTGTCCAGGCACGGTTGCAGCCGGCTCATCGAATGCTTCGCCGGCTCCAACATGCCGGGGCGCAAGTGCTGGCCGCCCTCTGGCCCGGCGAGATGATCCCCCGCACTCCAAGCCGAACTGCCGACTGGCTGGAAGTCGCAGTTGGTCGCTTCGAGGCTTGGAAAGCGTCAACGGCCCGCCTCGAAGCCGGGCGGGCGTTGGAATTCGTTCAGGCTTGGTACCCAGGGCTGAGCCTGGACCAGCTACGCACTTGGCGGATGGAGGCCGACGCGGAGCTGGAGGCGGTGAGGCCGGCTATCGCCCAGCGGGCTTCGACGATCGCCGAGTGCACCGACATCAGCGTTTTCGCACCCGAAATCGATGATGACGGTGTCGCTCAGCCGGAGGAGTGGTTTGGGCTGAACCCGGCGGTGGGCGAGGACTCGGCGGAGGAGATTGCCTCCAGCGACGAGGGCGAAGAAGACGAAGACGAGGACGGCAGAGACGTTGAGCCGGCTGGTGGAACAACCAGCCGACCTCAAGCCGACCGTGCCTCCAGCAACGAGGCGCGTGGAAGCGCGCCCTCTGCGGGAAGAGGCGACCAAGCCGAAGTTCGTCAGCCGGCCGCTCCTTCAGCCGGCACGACCGTCTCCGCCAACCAGTCTGGCTTGTCGGCCGCTCCGCCAGCTTGACCTGCCGTCTTTATCTTTCCTGCTTTGTTGTCTTTGAACACTCTTTTGTTAAGTTTTCGCAGTTCCACCCACTGGGGGTGTATCCAAACTATGTTGAATGCTGGCCTCTTGGAGGTGTTTTTATGTAAATATTATCATGTGCATGTTTGGTTTCCATTCGCGTATGCTTGTTTATCCTTAGGCTTTTTCCTTTGCCGCCTTCCCTCTTTGGGGAGGCAAGTACTTGAGCTTTCTTGGATTAAAGTAAAGTGAATGGAAACTGGCCGGCCGGCTACTCTGGTAGCCAGTCGGTGGTGTGAGAAAAACCGGCTTTTGTTATATTAGTCCGTTAGTCCCTAGCCGTTTTTCGTGTGGGCGGTCGTTTCTACCTTTAACTCTTGCCAGCCGGACAGCCGGTTCTTCGAACTGCGACTTTGGCAAGAGAAGGCTTGAGAGCCAGCACACTACTTGTCTGACTGCTGGTAGGACTTCTAACATAACTTCAGTCGGCCAGTCCCCAAGCCGACTAGTCGAACTCGGTGCCGGACGGAATAAGTAAATGATACGACAAGGTCATAAGCATGATATTTTTCATTCATAAATAAGGGACGACAGTCCCCGAGCCCTCCTCGGGGAGCCTATTGTCTTGTACTTAATACAAAGGTTAGCGTGATACATACTGCCTTTCAACTGTAAAATCTTCGAAGGAGGTTGGCATTCCATGGCCGTTCCGACTCCTTGCCGGAGTCGTCTCTCTTGCGTGACTTCGGCTTCTGTGCGTCGATCAGGTAGTAGGAGTCGTTGCCTAGAGCTCTGCTGATGATGAAAGGGCCTTCCCAAGGGGCTGAGAGCTTGTGCTGGCCGGCTGTTCGCTGGATCAGCCGGAGCACAAGGTCGCCCTCTTGGAAAGATCTTGGCCTGACCTACCGGCTGTGGTAGCGGCGCAAACCCTGCTGGTAAATTGCAGACCGGCTGAGGGCTAATAGCCGGCTTTCTTCCAGCAGGTCGATGCCGTCTTCTCGTGCTTCCTTGGCCTCCGCTTCCGTGTACATGGTTACTCGAGGCGAGTCGAATTCGATGTCAGTTGGGATGACCGCCTCGGCACCATACACAAGGAAGAAAGGGGTGAAGCCGGTTGACTTGTTTGGTGTAGTGCGCAGACTCCAGAGGACAGCCGGCAGCTCATCGAGCCAACAGCCGGCTGAACGCTCTAGAGGTACAACCAGTCGGGGCTTGATGCCGGAGAGGATGAGGCCGTTGGCTCGCTCGACCTGGCCGTTTGACTGCGGGTGGGCGACGGATGCTAAGTCCAGCCGGATACCTTGGGCTGCGCAGAAACGTGCCAAGGCTCCTTTGGCGAAATTCGTGCCATTGTCGGTGATGATGCTGTGCGGCACGCCGTACCGAGTTGTTATGTCCGCGATGAACGTCACGGCAGTCGGCCCATTCAGCTTCTTGATCGGCTTTGCCTCAACCCACTCGGTGAATTTTTCCACGGCGACGAGCAAATGCGTCATGCCGCCGCGCGCCGTCTTGAATGGGCCCACCATGTCCAGTCCCCAAACGGCAAAGGGCCAAGTGAGGGGAATGGTCTTGAGTGCCGAAGCCGGCATGTGTTGCTTGGAGCTGAAGAGCTGGCATCCCTTGCAATGCTTGACTAATTCTTTGGCGTCGTCCAAAGGAGTCGGCCAGAAGAAACCATGGCGGAAGGCTTTGGCAACAAGTGATCTTGAGGCTGCATGGTGGCCGCATTCTCCTTGGTGAATGTCTGTGAGGATTGCAATGCCCTTCTCTTGCTCGACGCACCGTTGGAGGATTCCAGTGACGCTTCTCTTGAGTAGTTCTCTGTTGACGATTGTGTACGCTCCGGCTCGACGCTGGACTTGTCTAGCTTCTGTTTCGTCAGCCGGCAGGTCTTGGTTTACTAGGAAGTTGTGGATGGACTGAGCCCATGATGGAGCCGCGACTTCTTCTACTGCTAAAGTGGCTACTGCCACCATGGTGGGCGGGCTGGGCGGTGAGGTGCTGGAGTCAGACGCCGGCTGTAGTGCTGGTGCAGTCCCCGGGCCGACTACCGCAGTCCCTGAGCCGGTTGCCGTAGTCTTCGAGCCGGTTGCCGAAGTCCCCGAGCCGGCTGCCGAAGTCGCCGGGTCGGCTACGGGGGTCTTGGGGTCGGCTACTTGATTCTTCGAGCCGGACCAGGCCGCGTCGGGGTCAGGCGGCACGAAGATGGAATCGGATTCTGGAGATGGCTTGATGGACGGCTTGAGGAGGCGTTGTAGAGCGACGCTGG
Organism: Triticum urartu; assembly: GCF_003073215.2. Taxonomy (NCBI): domain Eukaryota; kingdom Viridiplantae; phylum Streptophyta; class Magnoliopsida; order Poales; family Poaceae; genus Triticum; species Triticum urartu. Next base: position 298,850,770 of record NC_053025.1, read on the forward strand.
TTGGAATTGCTTGCCGAGTGGAGCCTATTCGAGCCAGGGCATCGGCTGGCTCGTTGTCGGCTCGTGGTACGTGGAGGAACTCGCATCCTTCAAAGTATCCGCTGAGTTGTTGGACCAGGAAACGGTAGCTCGCCATATTCGCGTCCTTGGCGTCCCAGTCGCCGGATGATTGCTGGACTACCAGGTCCGAGTCGCCATAACATAGGATCCGGCGAATGCCAAGCTCTTTGGCAAGCCGGAGCCCATGTATGAGCGCCTCGTACTCGGCCACATTGTTGGAGGCAGCAAAGTGGATCTGTAGCATGTATCTGAGCTTGTCGCCTTTGGGAGAGGTAAGGACGATGCCAGGTCCCAAGCCGGTGCGCATCTTGGACCCGTCGAAGTGCATGCGCCAATGGGTGGAGTCGGGAGCCGGCGGCAGGTACTGGGTCTCGGCCCAGTCGACGAGGAAGTCGGCCAGTGCTTGTGACTTGATGGCAGTGCGGGGCTGGTAGAAGATCGTGTATGGGGCCAGCTCGATGGCCCATTTCAGCACCCGGCCGGATGCATCCCGGCTGCCTATGATCTCGGCTAGCGGGGCAGTGCATACGACCGTGACGGGATGCTCTTGAAAGTAGGGCTTCAGCTTCTTGGCGGTGAAGTACACGCTGTAACACATCTTTTGGTAGTGCGGGTAGTTCTGCTTTGAGGCGGACAGCACCTCACTCAAATAATACACCGGTCTCTGGACCGGCTGGGCTCGGCCTTCTTCCGGGCGCTGGACTACGATGACGGTGCTGACCACCCGGCTGGTTGCAGCGATGTAAAGGAGCATGGGCTCTTTCTCAGTCGGCGCCGCCAGGACAGGCGGCGTGGCCAGCATCTTCTTCAGCTCGTGAAAAGCTTGGTTGGCCTGGTCGTTCCACTCGAAGTGAGTGCTCTTCTTCATGAGGCGGTACAGGGGGAGAGCTTTCTCTCCAAGCCGGCTCATGAAGCGGTTCAGGGAGGCCAAGCACCCGGTGAACTTCTGGATGTCTCGAAGCTTGGTGGGGATCGCCATTCTCTCGATGGCCTTGATCTTCATCGGGTTGCACTCGATGCCGCGTTCGGAGACCAGGAAGCCTAGGAGCTGGCCTGCTGGCACTCCAAACACGCATTTCTCGGGGTTGAGCTTGATTTGGAACCGGCGTAAGTTCTCAAATGTTTCCTTCAGGTCCCCCAACAAGGTGCCGCGCTTCTCCATCTTCACGACGATGTCTTCCACGTATACGTGAGCGTTTCTGCCGAGTTGCTTGAGGAGGCACTTCTGCATGCAACGCTGTAAAGTGGCACCGGCGTTTCTCAAGCCGAATGTCATAGTCAGGTAGCAGAAGGCTCCGAACGGCACGATGAAGGCGGTCTTCAGGCGGTCGTCCGGATCTAGCTTTATCTGATGGTATCCGGAGTAAGCATCCAAAAAACTAAACAGCTCGCATCCGGCTGTGGAGTCTATCACTTGGTCTATCCTTGGCAGGGCGAAGGGATCTTTGGGGCAGGCCTTGTTGAGACTCGTGTAGTCTATACACATGCGCCACTTGTTATTCTTCTTTAGCACAAGGACCGGGTTGGCGAGCCATTCTGGAAAGAAAACTTCCATGATAAAGCTGGCCGCCAAGAGCCGGGCTATCTCCTCCCCTACAATCCTGCGTTTCTCCTCCGATAGTCGGCGGAGGGGTTGTCTGACTGGCTTTGCGTCTTCTCGAACATGTAGTTTGTGCTCGGCGAATTTCCTCGGAACACCCGGCATGTCCTTGGGGGACCACGCAAAGATGTCCCGATTCTCACGGAGGAAATTGGTGAGCTCGCCTTCCTATTTGCTGTTTAGGTTTGCCCCGATGACGGCAAACATCTCTGGATGCTCGGGGTCAAGAGGTATCTTCTTCGTCTCCTTGGCTGGCTGGAAAGATCCTTGAGCATCATGCTCCTTGGGGGCGGGGGACATGGCCGACTGCTTGCCGGCTATGTCCACGACTCGGTCCAGCATCTTCTTCTCTTCGGCAATCACAAGGGACTCGGCCAGCCGGCTGCTCGCCGCGGCGCACTCGGAGGACTTCTTGTAGTCACCGGCTATGGTGATGACGCCTTTGGTGCTTGGTATATTCATCTTGAGGTACGCATAGTGGGGAACCGCCATGAATTTGGCCAAGGCAGGTCGGCCCAGTAACGCATGGTAAGGGCTCTCCAGGTCCACCACTTCAAACCAGATCGCTTCCCGGCGGAAATGCTCCTTGTCCCCAAAAAGTACATCAATCTTGATTTTTCCAATGGGGGCGCAGGACAGGCCGGGTACGATGCCATGGAAAACTGTCCGAGTGGGAGTGAGCTGTTTTGTCTTGACGTTCAGCTTCTCCAGGGTGTCACGATACAGGATGTTGATGCTGCTCCTGCCGTCTATCAACACACGGGAGAAGCGGGCGGCGCGTCTGTCCGTTGCAAGGGTGGCTTCCAGGACCAAAGCATAAGAGCCGGGAGACGGCATCACCTCCGGATGGTCGGCCCGGCTCTAGCTGATGGGCTTTTCTGACCAATGCATGTGTCCAGCAGGGTTGGCAGTGACCACGCTGACTTCCTGGTGCTCTCGGCGTTTGCTACACCGGTCTTCGGGCTGGCTGGTAAAGACGATGTAGGTTGCTTGCTCATCAGGGAACTCGTCATGCACAGCTCCGACTGTGGGCCAAGCGGCTGGAGGCGGCGGGGCCGGAGGCGGCGGGCCGGAAGGCGGAGGTGGCAAGAGCCCCTCGCCCTTAGAGATCCGGGTGAGCCAATTGCACTTCCGGGTCGTATGGTTGGACGGCTTCGCGCCGCAGTGGAACTTGCAAGGGGTGTCGAGGGTTTGCTCGTAGGAGAAGGCGGGCTGCCAAGCCGGCCTGCCGCCCTTGGGCTTCTTGGGCGTCGGTCGTTCTTCAGGCGGTGCATCTTCGACTGTGGCCACCTGCCGGCTGGCGGGAGGCGGCGCGGGGCCCTTGCGCTTGTTGTCGTTCGAGTTGGGGTGTCGGCCGAAATCCCTAGCCGGCGTCTTGGGCGCCGGGTTGAGTACCTTTCCGGACGCGTCTACCCGAAGCTCGGTCTTCATTGAGGAGTCGTTAGTGGCGTACATGTCCGCTATGTCCAGAAGCTCGTCGAGGGTAGCCGGCTCGTCGCAGAGGAGCTTGTGCTTGAGGAGGGTGCCTTCTCGGCATCCGGCTGCGAAGTATTCTATGGCTTGCACCTCGTGCACCCCTTCACAGGAGTTGCGGAGCTCGGCCCAACGCGTGAGGTAATCGCGAGTGGACTTGGCGGGGCCTTGTACGCACAAGGAGAGCTGTCTGGGCTTGGGAGCCCGCTTGTAGGTGCTAGTGAAGTTGCGGATGAAGGCTTTTGTGATGTCTAGCCAACTGTTGATGCTACGCGGCTTGAGGCTGTTGAGCCAGGTCCACGCCGTGCCCTGCAGCATGAGGGGCACGTACTTCACGGTGACGCACCGGTTGCCATTAGCTATGCTAACTGCGGTGGAGTAGTCGATCAACCAATCTTCCGGCTTCACGGAGCCGTTGTACTTGGGAGTGTCTCTTGGGAGCGAGGACCCTTTGGGAAAGGGCTTGTCGCGGATGCGGGGGCCAAAACAAGGCGGGCCGACATCGTCTTCCTCTTCCAATGCCAGGAATCGCGCCAGGCGGTCGATCCGATGGCGGGCGTCGTTCTCGCCGATTCCTTCGCGGCGGCCCAGCCGGCCGCTGAGAGTCGGGTGCGCCACTGGAGGCTAGGCGGGATATCTCTCTCCATGGGGCAGAGGCGGAGGCGGGTCGCCCCGCCATTCCATGGCTCGGGGATGACCGTCCGCGTCCCGCTCGATGGAGATCCGGGTCCGGCTGCGGCTGGTGGCCGGCTCCTTCTCGCGTCGCACGCGGGTATTGCTCGTAGTCGGCGTCCGGGACGTCGCGCCGTGTTCTCAGCGCGGGGGAAGGCTTTCCGCGCGAGCATCGGCTTCGTGCCGCTGCGCGGCGGCGTCAATCAATTGCTGGATGCGCCGGGTTATGTGGGGAAGGTCTTCGGCCTCCAGGCCGTCCAGCTCGTCTACGGCCGCCTGGGCGGCACGCAAGTTCTCGAGCGGAGTGGCATAGACCGGGCGGTCGACTCCCAGCGTGTCGGCAATGACGGCGACGCGTTGCTTGACAAGGCCGGCCCGGCTTGGCCCGCCCGGGGCCGGCGTGCCAAAGGCGGCGCGGTCAGCTTCGCGCTGGTAGGCCTCAGTGAGGCATCTTACGGAGGCCAGCCTCCGGCCCTCTGCGAGGAGGGCGAGGCGGCATGCTTCCAGTGCTTCGTCGTCGGCGTCGGCCGGGAGAGGAGCGGACAAGTCGTGGGCCGCCGCGCGCGAGGCGTCGTGGGCGCTCTCGTCGGCCAGGCCGCCGTGGCCGACAACCATCACTTCGGCGGTGACAGCATCACAGCCGTCGGCTCGAGGAAGCGGGTCGTTGTAGATCGTGACGTTGGTGGGGAAGGTGTCGTAGGAGGCCGCGTCGGAGTCGACAGGCATCGGGTCGGTGGAGCCGACCGACTCCAGGTCTGCAGCGGGCTCACTGGAGACATGCAGCTGGCCGAGAAGGTTGGCGAGGTGGTCGGTGCCCGCATCGGAGGCAAGCTCGTCGGAGATGAAGGTCTCGTCGGGGAGATCGGCGAGGCCGCTTGCCGCGCAGATGCTGGTGACGCCTTGCAGCGCGTCGTGGCAAGCGCCATCGGGCGTGCCGAGCTGGCTACGCTCGCTGGGGAGGAAGAGGGTTCCCGTCCAGAACAGGTCTCCGGACGACGGTGCGCCTGGCCCCAAGGTGGGCGCCAAATGTCGGGTGGTAGGTGCGACATATGCCAACGGGTGGCTTATCATTGTGGGAGCCAGTAAGACATCGCCGGTGCCAGGAAGCAGGATAAGGCGAAGACATGCACGCCGGTGGATCTTACCCAGCTTCGGGGCTCTCCATGGAGATAACACCCCTACTGCTGCTCTACGGGGTCTCCGCATGCTCACTCGATGAATCAAGTAGCTACACAACGCTCCTAGAGCTGTTTGGGGGGAGGAAGAAGAAAGGGCACGGCTCGCCTACTTCTTCTCCTTAGGTGTGTCTAGAACTAGCAGGGGGTCCAACCCTTTGCATGGGTGCTCCGGGGGGTCTATATAGGCCTACCCCCCGGGGGTACAATGGTAATCCGGCTGGGCACGGGCCTAGCCGTCTGTGACTGCGCTCGTCGGCTTCTGCGCCGGCTGCTGGGTCCCGCCGACTGGTGGGTCCCGCCGGCTGCCAGCTCCTTGGTCGACAGGCAGGCCCCACTGCCCAGGGCCTGGTTGGCGGCTGGTTACTGTGGCTTTATCTTGTTGACGTGAGCTTCATCGTGGTAAGCGCGGCTACAGTACCACCGCCTGCCGGGCGATCGCTGTAGCCTTACCGCGTCTTGTCTCCTTAATGGGGCGTCTTCCTCGAGGGAGGTGGCAAGCCAGCTGCGGGGAGCCGGCTCTGTCTTGGGCCGACTAGTTGGAGGCGTGGCCGTCTTCGGGCGTCTCTCTGCTCGAAGGGGCCCACCGTCGATGGGCCGAGCTGGCGGCCCGTTGTGGGTGATGCCAGAGTCAGCGTGGCAACAGTGCTGTGCCGGACGGGTCACGCCTACCCCGTACGGCGCACTGTGCCAGGCGTGCTCTGGGATTCGGGGGTGGCAGGCTTTACTGTAGCCACGCCCCGTCGCACCGCCGTTAGGTGGGTGCAAACTTTGTGGGTACGGTCCTGACCGCTTTATGGGGAGCCGGCTTCTTGGAGTCGGCCTTCTCATGGCCGGCTTCTTGGAGTCGGCCTTCTCATGAGGGCTAAAGTCGGACCGCCTTCCGAAAGCCGGCCTGGGCTGCAGCCAGCTAGGGGAAGGCGGCCCCATGTCTTGGATTCCTGAGAGCCGGGCGGGCTCGTAACTTTTTCAGAAGTGCCAGGGGAGGCCGGCTAGGCTACCCATGGCTATTTACTCCAACATTCACGAATTGAGCAATCTCGCGCTTCATTCGAGTCCACCAATAAGCCTGCTTAAGGACCTGATACATCTTCGTGCTCCCAGGGTGGATGGAGAGGAGAGAATTGTGAGCCTCGTTCATGATCACTTTACGAAGTTCACCTTTGGGTACAACAATACAATCCTCGAAGAAGAGAGTATCCCTGTCATCAAGGCGGTAGCACTTGTACTTGGGTTGACTCTTGGCAATCCCAATCATCACCTTTTTCACCATAGCATCAAGAAGCTGGGCTTGGCGAATCTGGTCTTCCAAGGTAGGAGAGACTTGAAGGTTGGCGAGGAAACCTTGAGGAACAACTTGCAGATTAAGTTTGCGGAAAGCTTCACAAAGCTTGGGTTGATAAGGCTTGAGAATCAGACTGTTGTAGTAAGCCTTTCTGCTCAATGCGTCAGCAATCACATTGGCCTTGCCTGGAGTATACTCGATACTCGGATTATACTCTTGAATCATTTCGACCCATCGATTTTGTCTGAGGTTGAGATTAGGCTGAGTGAAAATGTAGTTGAGACTCTTGTGATCAGTGAAAATGTCCACTTTTCTTCCCAATAGGAGATGTCTCCAAGTCAAAAGAGCATGCACAACTGCCACCAACTCGAGATCATGAGTGGGGTAGTTCTTCTCATTGGGCTTCAACTGGCGAGAGGTATAAGCAACAACTTTGTTCTCTTGCATCAATACTGCGCCAAGACCTTGGAGAGAGGCATCACAAAAGACCTCGTACGGTTTGGATTCATCAGGCGGAGTCAGAACTAGAGCAGTGATCAATTTCTCTTTCAAAGTGTTGAAAGCAATGTCACACTCCAGAGACCAAACGTACTTGACGTGCTTCTAGAGAAGATTTGAGAGAGGCTTCGCGATCTTAGAAAAGTTTTCAACGAATCTTTGACAGTAACTTGCGAGACCGAGGAAGCTACAGAGTTGCTTCACGTTCTGAGGAGGTTCCCAATTCACAATTGCAGAGACCTTCTCAGGATTCACCGCAATGCCCTTGGCAGAGATGATATGACCAAGATAAAGAATCTAATCGAGCCAAAATTCGCACTTGGAGAACTTGGCGTAGAACTGATGTTCCCTGAATTTATCGAGTACCAAACACAAGTGCTTGGCATGATCTTCCTTGTTCTTCGAGAAAACCAGAATGTCGTCGAGATAGACCAAAACGAAGTCATTGGTGCAGGCGTTGAAGATGAAGTTCATCATGCGAGAGAAAGTCGGAGGAGCGTTGATGAGGCCAAAAGACATGACAGTGTATTCATATGAACCATAGCTTGTCCTGAAAGCCGTCTTGGGAATATCTTGCTCACGGATACGAATCTGATGATAACCCATACAGAGATCAAGCTTGGAGAATACTTGGGCACCTTTGAGTTGTTTGAACAGCTCGTTGATGTTGGGAAGTGGATATTTGTTCTTGATGGTCTTCTTGTTCAATGGAAGGTAATCAACACAAAGTCGGTCCGTTCCATCCTTCTTCTTCACAAAAAGAATACCACAACCCCACGGAGAAGAACTAGGCCGGATGAGACCCATTCTTTCTTGAATATCAAGTTGCTTCTTCAGCTCCTTCAACTCTTCATGTCCGAGCTTGTAATGATGCTTGCACACAGGTTCCGTGCCGGGCTCAAGATCAATAACGAATTCAACTGGCCGGTGCGGAGGCATTCCTGGAAGCTCTTCTGGAAAGACGTCTCGATATTCGCAAACGACTGGAATCTGCGAGATCGCATCCAGTTCACCCTTCTCATTGAGAGAAAACAGACGGATGGTATTATCCCGAGCGGCAAAGACAATTACATCCTCAGACGAATGAGTCAATTGAATCTGCCTGGCTGCACAATCAAGCTGAGCCTTGTGCTTAGAAAGCCAATCCATTCCGTCAATATCCGAGTCACCAAGAACCGTAGGAGAAGATAGAAACTTGTAGTCACCCAAGGTGATAGTAACATCCAGAGCAATGGAGTTAGTATGCATGCGCCTACCGGGAGAGACAACTGCTAACGGACTAGGCAAAATTTGTAGAGCCAAACCATGCCTAGATGAAAACGGTCTTGAGATGAAACAATGCGATGCACCCGTGTCAAAAAGAACTTTTGCAGGAATATCATTAACAGGAAGGTTACCCATGATGACATCTGATGAGTCCTCTGCCTGAGCTGCATCCATCAAGTTGACCTTGGCGTGCTTGGGGTTATGCTTGACCACAGCTGTACTTGCCGATCTCACAGGAGGAGGAGGAGGAAGACGCCTCTGGTTGAAACACTTGTTGGCATAGTGACCCTTCTGTTGGCACTTGTTGCACGTGACCTCTGAAAGCGGATGGTGATACGGAGCACTCGATCTTGGAGCTTGAGAAGAAGTCTTGTTCTGAAAGCCAGGGTTGGGTGGGTGGGAAGATCCACTGCCACCTTTGCTCTTCTGCTGATACGGCTGATGAAACGGAGGAGGAGGAAGCCAATACTTCTGTTGCTTGGTCACTTGAGTAGAGGAAGAAGGAGTAACATCTCTGACTCGCTTCTTGGAAGCATCACACCTCAACTGAGCAGCCTCTTGCTTCAATGCCATGTTGTAGAACTCATCGTACCTCAAGGGCTCAAAGAGAACAAGAGCTAGCTGGATTTCTTCTCTGAGACCACCCCTGAACTGGTATATCATGCTCTTCTCATCAGGGACGTCCTGCTTAGCAAAGCGGGCAAGCTTCTGAAACAACTTGTTGTTGTCATAGACAGATAAAGAGCCTTGCTTCAGATTGCGGAATTCCTCACGCTTGCTTTCAACCATGCTCTGAGGGATATGGTGAGCTCTGAAATCTTGACGAAATTCATCCCAAGTGATAACACGTCCACCTCTGGAGTCCTTGTACTGCTGGAACCATTCTGCAGCTTGATCTTTGAGTTGGAAGGAAGCGAACTTGACAAAGTCCTCAGGCCTGACGTTACTGCACTCGAAATGCTTGCACAGATCCACAAGCCAATCGTCAGCATCGGTTGCCTCAACACAATTGCTGAAAGTCTTAGGCCCATTAGCAAGGAACTGGTTGAGTGTAGCAGAGTGATTCTAATTGTTGCCTTGGTTCCCTTGGTTGCCTTGATTGTGCTCTTGGAGAATTTTCATGATCAACTGTGTGTTTACATTGGTTGCGGCCATCACAGCTTGCCATGCCTCCGGAGGAGGTGGAGGTGGTGGCGGATTAGGATTCAGAGTCGTGCGCATTGGAGGAGCCATCCTGGAGAGGTTGACCACCATTAGCACATAGACAGACAAATATTGAAGCTGAATCCAATGGAATGAAAATTGCAACATATAGTCTTCACATCCGAACAAAGTGAACGAATGCATTCCTCTTGAAATGGTCACATATCCATAAATTGAGAAGCCACTTAGAATTTAGGTAGAGAAATAAATCAACAAGGTACGGATCAAGAACGAATAATCGGTATGAAATCCCAATCTCAAACCAATATCCGTGGAAGAAGAACTAGAGCTACTAGAATTCCCACCTATGAAACTCCCGAATCTTTCCAGTTATGCAATCAGGTGTTGGGGATACAGGTGAAGCATAATATCTCACCCAAATCTAGCAAATCCTACATCCAGCTGTATCCATCCTTCAACACATAACCGAGAAAAACTTCGAAAACCAGCTACCTCAACCTTCGAAAAGCATCCGTTATACAAGTTATGGCGATACTCCCGAACTCCCGCCCCAGTACTGGGTGGCGTCGAGGTTATCTCACCAACGAACTGCATAAAAGAGATTTTTGATGTCGGCGTACTAAACTCAGGTATTCCAGAACTGCAACGATAAAATTATGACGACAACACCTCAGAGCTCAACTCCCCGGGACACTTCCACAAAACCCCTGACAGGAGGCACCAAGACAATGTTCTCATCATAAAACCATCGGAACGATTCCAAGATACCCGCGTGATCCTAAAAAAATTTATGAAATTTGAGAAGAGAAGAGTCAAAACTCTACGTCAGGATGCCTTACCAGAGCGATGAGGAGACTGGGAAGTAAAAAAGAATTCCTAAACTCTCCGATATATAATTCCTACATGACTCAAAACATTTTTCTAGACACAACTCGGCCGCTAAAAATGATCAAGCAATGGGGCTCCTAAGGTCGGGGAAGGCTCTGATTACCAACTTGTAACACCCTCGATGCGATTATAGTTCCCACGTGTCGAGGCACGACTTAGAGACATAATCGCATTGAAGGCATATGTCGCAAGTTAGGCAATCATCACAACATCCCATGTAATATAATAATAAAGGGGAGATAACATAGTTGTCTTACACTCGCCACGTCAATCAAGGTACATAAATAACATTACATCATCCAAACACTCATGGCTCGACTACGGCGCCAAAATAAAAGATAACCCAACATGCGACACGGTCCCGATCACCCCCAACTGGGCACCACTACTGATCATCAGGAAAAGAAACATAATAACATTGAGAGTCCTCGTCGAACTCCCACTTGAGCTCAAGCACGTCACCTGGAGCGGAGTCATCAAGCCCTGCATCTGGTGTAATAGTAATCTGTGAGCCACATGGACTCAGCAATCTCGCACCCTCGCGATCAAGACTATTTAAGCTTATAGGTAAGGCAAGGTAAATATAAGTGGAGCAGCAACAAGCGACTAGCATATATGGTGGCTATCCTGTTCGCAAAAGAGAGCGAGAAGAGGAGGCAAAGCGCGAGCGAGAAACTAGAGGACAACCTGCGCAAGCATTACTCCAACACCGTGTCCACTTCCCGGACTCCGCCGAGAAGAGGCCATCACGGTAACACACTCAGTTGATTCATTTAAGTTAAGGTTCAAGTTATCTACAACCGGACATTAACAAATTCCCATCTGCCCATAACCGCGGGCACGGCTTTCGAAAGTTCAAATCCCTATAGGGGAGTCCCAACTTAGCCCATAACAAGCTCTCACGGTCAACGAAGGAATAGACCTCCTCCCGAGACGTTCCGATCAGACTCGGTATCTCGGTTCTTCAAGACACTTCGACAGGTTAAAACAAATCTAGCAACACCGCCCGAATGTGCCGACAAATCCCGATAGGAGCTGCACATATCTCTTTCTCAGGGCACACTCAGATTGTCTTAGGTACGGGTAGGCCAGCCCAGAGTTTCCCCTAGTGGCCACCGGCAGTTGACAGGTGGACTAACACTCAGAGGAGCACTGGCCCGGGGGGGGGGGTTTAAATAAGATGACCCTCGGGCTCCGTAAACCCAAGGGAAAAAGAGGCTAGGTGACAAATGGTAAAACCAAGGTTGGGCATTGCTGGAAAAGCTTTAATCAAGGTGAACTATCAAGGGGTTCCCATTATAACCCAACCGCGTAAGGAATGCAAAAATCCGGGAACATAACACCGATATGACGGAAACTAGGGCGGCAAGAGTGGAACAAAACACTAGGCGAGAGGCCGGGCCTTCCACCCTTTACCAAGTATATAGATTCATTAATATAACAAGATAATATAATGATATCCCAACAAGTAAATAAAGGTTCCAACAAGGAACGGCCTCCAATCTTCACCTGCAACTAGCAACGCTATAAGAGGGGCTGAGCAAAGCGGTAACATAGCCAAACAACGGTTTGCTAGGACAAGGTGGGTTAGAGGTTTGACATGGCAATATGGGAGGCTTGAAAGCAAGTGGTAGGCATCGTAGCATTGGCATAGCAAAAGAGCGAGCATCTAGCAAAGCAAAGATAGTAGTGATTTCGAGGGTATGATCATCTTGCCTGCAAAGTTGTCAGAGTTGACTGCATCCTCGAAAGCAAACTCAACGGGCTCCTCATTAGCGAACTCGTCTCCCGGCTCTACCCAAACAAGACAAACAAGCAAACGGAACACAATCAACCACGTGAAAAGCTCAAACAATATGATGCAAAGATGGTATGCTATGCGGGATGCGATGCGGGATGCATATGCAAGATTTGACAAGGGATGCATCAACCTGGCCTCAACTTGGGAATCCAAGTGTTCCGCTGGAAAGATGAGATGAAATCGCTTGAAAACGATATAACCCACGTTGGATCTAGATCCAGATCCGGACGGCGCGGATTCCGAGGTTCGCCGGACAGAGCTCGAACTCGCCGGAGAGGGGGGTTGCCGGAGCCGGGCCGGATCTTCGCCGGAGAGGGTTAGGGGTGGAATGGACCGCGAATTTCGGAGGGGGTGATATTTATAGGCGTAGAGGGAGCTAGGAGAGTCCAAATGAGGTGCGGTTTTCGGCCACGCGATCATGATCGAACGCTCTAGATGATGGAGCAGGTTTAGGTGGGTTTTGGGCCAAATTGGAGGGGTGTTGAGCTGCAATACACACGAGGCCTTTTCGGTCCCTCGGTTAACCGTTGGAGTATCAAACGAAGTCCAAATGATACGAAACATGACAGGCGGTCTACTGGTAGTAAACCAAGGCCGCTCGGCAAGTCTCGGTCCAATCCGGAAATGTTTAATCCCCACACACGAACGAAAGCTAGAAATGACCACCGGAGGAGAACGAGGCGCCGGAATGCAAAACGGACAACGGGGAAAATGCTCGAATGCATGAGACGAACACGTATGCAAATGCAATGCACATGATGACATGATATGAGATGCATGACAACGATAACAACACACGGAGACAAAAACATGAACCCGAGAAAATAAAATAACTTAACGCCGAAAACGGCAAGAGTGGAGTACAAATTGGGAAAGTTACATCCAGGGTGTTACGGCGAAGCAGCGCGAGAAGGCCGCTGCAACTGCCTTGTTCTCCATGCAAGCCAAGTTGGCCTCCGCCCGTGCTGAACTGCTCCCGCTTCAGAAGTGAGTTGCCGCTGCTGAATCCCTCGCGCGGTAGAGCAGGGAGGAGGCGATCTGCCAACGGACGTTGCAGCGCGAACACGTCCCCATGCTCCAGGACCTCAGGGTGAGGGCCAATCGGGCGCCGGGCATCATCTGCGACGAATACGCCCCTCATCCTATTTTAGAAGAATATGCCGGCCATCTTCGCTTCTTCACCGATGTCGTGACGTGCCTGGAGGACCAAGCTGAGAGGGTTCGTGAGCTCGTTGACGAAAAGAGCCGTGGCCTCCTTGGGCGCGCGTTTTCCCTCGTCTTCAGCCATCTTCAGAATGCCGACCCCAACTTTGACTTCGACGCCGCCATCGCCCTAGTGCCCAGAGCTATCCGGGACAACCTGGCGAGCTGGGTAGATGATAACGTGGATGCTCTGGTCAGAGCTTTCGCTTCTGACGACGACGCAGCTATGGTCGTGGCAGATGAAGGCGACGTGGTCGCTGATGGTGAAAACGATGCCGGCGACGAGGCTAGTAGCATGTCCGGGAGTGATTCGGAAGATGCTTCGAGCGACATGTTCGATTGAGACCGCGCTCCTTATTTTGAACCTGCGTGCAAAAATCTTGGGCATGGCCCCCGAAGATGTAAGTACATTTTTGGAGGGGGAGCCCCTCATGTAATCAGACTATTGTTTTATTCCTTGAGCCAGACTTAAGGCGTGCTATTGTGAGTTCTCAAGTTCCTCCGCGAGCTTGCTGTAGTAACTTACCTCAGTCTAGGCGGGCCATAGACTGGCCTTGTAGTTGTCGATGTGCATTTCTCCCGAGGGGAGTCCTCCACGGCTCGCGAGGTTTCGGGCTTCTAAGGAGCTCACTAGTCCGCCCGAGAGGGCCTTGCGAGAGACGAGTGTTAGATCATGGTGAGATGCGCGCACATACCACGACCAACCCCGCTCGTGAGGCACTCGTAAGGGAGGCGCAGTAGGTGCTAGCCTTGAAACGAGGCACGAAGCTAGAAAACTCAAGAAATTAACATGAACGAGAAAAGACCCCCCCCCTGCTTGCCAATGAAAATACGACTGCGATTTCAAATTCAAAAGCACGGAAAATCAATCTACGGAAAAGGGGTTGAAAGAAAATGACCGCGTTCGGCACCTAGCTAGTCTTCTTGTCTTCTCACCAGCGCGAAGCCTAGTGCTTTCACTGGTCGTGAGCATAGTCATTGGGGAACAGTGTCGACGACCAGCGCTGAGCATGGTGCTTCCACTAGGATGTGGGCTTGAGCCCCCGAGGCCCGAGGGTGGATCTCCGGAGACTCCGGGGCGTGTATAGCCCTCATTATTACATGAGAGTGTCACGGGTGGAGACATTCACAGGCGCGAGCCTTGCTTTGCGCCACCCTCGACCACCGTTGGGGTGTCCGGAAACTAGGATGATGCCAAGGGGAAAAGGGTACGCTAGTAGCACCCTCGGCGACCATGGGCCCTCTGCCGGGGGGAGGGCTTGTCGGCGCCTCCCCTGCAGAGGACCTACCTCGAGGCAACGCCTTGCCCCGCGCGACGTGTGGGAGGGCCTTGCTCCGGACACGTTCCATGTAGCCCCGAGTGCGCTGCCCTTGGCTGGAGTGGGGCTGCCACGCTGGCGTCGCCGTCCTCCGTTGTGGCCTGGTCCACCTACGACCCATGGTTAGCGTAAGCCTGCTCCTAAGATATAAGTGGTACCCTGCGGTGGTTGTCATTGGCGGGGTCGGCTAGGCCCCTGGGTGGCTCATGGACGGCCTCGCCTTCCAGCATCTCTTCTTCCCAGCCCGGCTCGAAGAACGTGCAGGGGTCGTCCTCTGGCGTGTACTCCTGATCCACCATGCGGGCTACATAGGCTTCCTGAGCTGCCTCTCCGAAACCTCCATTGAGACGCCCTGTGCCCCATGCCGCTGAGCTCGGTGCGCCTCCCTGGTGGCTGTAGGGTGGCGCTCGATTGGGACCGTGAGGAGCAATGCCCGCAACTATGCCACCTGGGGGAGGCAAGGGCGCGGCCGGATGTCCGGCACCGCTGGTCGTGCTGGCGCTGGCGAGCCCTCCTGGTGCACCTGGGAGCATGCGGGCAATGAGGCCCGTCGTGCGACCTGGCCACAACTTGAGATGTAAGTAGGGAGCAGAGAGGCGGCGAACCCCTGGCTGCAGCATCCAACAGCTCGGCGACGCGTTCCGGCAACACATCGCGGCCGCTCTCCATCAGCCGGTACCGCAGCAGCTCCCGCGCTACCACGAGCCCGGCTCGCATGTTCACTTGTCCCTGTCGGTGTGTGGCGTCGTCGCTGCTGCGTAGTTTGAGGATTTTGCGGAGGCCCGCGCACGCCGTGGTGTGAGGGTGGAAGGCCTCAGTCCTCACCGCTCGTGTCCCACGGTGTTCGGTGGTGTACGGTCTGATGAAGCTATGTACCTAGGGTAGGGGCACGGACCTGTCCAAAGAGCCCTAC
The DNA here is from genome assembly GCF_003073215.2 of Triticum urartu. NCBI lineage: Eukaryota > Viridiplantae > Streptophyta > Magnoliopsida > Poales > Poaceae > Triticum > Triticum urartu. Next base: position 298,866,087 of record NC_053025.1, read on the forward strand.
CCAAGGACATCCCTAGAAGAAGTCACCTTTCAATCGACTTGAAGGTATCCCACTCGACAGGTTCAAGACACTCGACCAAGAAGCTATCACTCGACCATGAAGCCAACCACTCGACTGTCAGGAGACCTAAAGTCACTCCGCAGGCAAACGGTCGGCTATTAAGTAGTCTTTATGGTCATTATAGCACTTTATAAGGGGCGTTACCAGTAACGCCCAACCTTAAATGTACCTTAAACCCTGCATCACTGAGGGCAGGAGAGGGCCGGCGAACTCTATATAAGTCACCCCCCTCCTCAGTATGAAGGGTTCGCACCCCTGTTATTCATACACACATAATCCAATCGACCGCTTCCGGGCACCGAGACGTAGGGCTGTTACTTCCTCCGAGAAGGGCCTGAACTCGTAATCCTCGTGTGTTTACAACTTCCCAATAGCTGAGATCTAGCCTCTCCATACACCCCCCCTACATCACTGTCAGAGTTAGAACCACGACAGTTGGCGCCCACCGTGGGGCAGGAATCTTAGCGCCTGATTGGAGAAGTTGCGATTTTTCCGATCCCTTTGATCATGGTTTCATGCGGAGTTTTGGAGGAGGGCCGCGAGATCTGCCTCGGCGCGCTCACGTTCATCGCCGACGACTCCGGCTGGCTTCAGGAGGCACCACTCGACATCGACGCGCTCCCTGTCCGCGGTGCGACGCACTTCCGCGCATGCGTTCGTGGCGTCCTCCTGCGGCAGCCGTCGACCCAGTATCGATCGGCCCCCGTGTCGTCTCCCCGCTCTGTCTCCCACCGGCGCAAGCGCTCCGGTCGGTCGAGACTTCAGAGGTGGGTGAGGCATGCCGTGGCTCGCCAGTCGGCCGCCCCACAAGTCGCGGCAATCGAGGCCGACGAATCCCTCTGCGGCCTGTTCGACCTGTCGACTGGCTCCGCGGAGACCGCATCCGAGTGCGACAGCAGCGACCCAGCGGCTGAGGTTCTGGCGGTCGATTGAACGCACAGTCCTCCCGGTTTCCCTCGCGCTGATGGAGGCGCGGGTGGTGGCGACCCGTCACATCCCCACGATGAGTATCTCCCCGAACCTCTCACGTCATTACAGCGAGAGGAGCTTCGCCGCCGGAACATGGACGCACTCCACACTCCTATCGTTGGAGAGACCCCCGAGGCCCAGGCCTTGGAGGACGCGCACTTGGCTAACTTGGCCGAGCGCACTCGACTGGAGAATCTCCAGCGAGCACTCGACGAGCAAGCGCGTCAGCGGGCTCCTGAGTCTAGTCGACGTCAGCTCTTCCCGCCGACGCAGGTATACCGAACCCTAGTTCAGAATTTGGCCGCCGCGGCCCGTATAGCAGAATCATTCAGCCCTCCAAGTCGGAGGCTGGCAGGGGCTTGTTGCAGATCAGAGCGTTGCTTCGGGCGGCGGGAAACCAGAATTCCGCTGTTTCTCAGTCGCGGAATAGGATCCACAGTCGATCCGTGGCAACAGATACAGTCCAGTCAGCTCACAGCCCGAGATCGCCCCCGAGGCGTGAGGGACGTGGTGACCGGCATGATCAGTACAGAAGGAATGAGCAGTATGATCACCGATCCGATCGTGATGATCGACGTCGAGTGCCAACCCCTCCCCCGAGGAGTGGGTCATATGCGCCTCGACATTGAGATGACAGGCGCCCTCGTAGTGTTGGGAAGAGGATTCCAGTCGACCCCAGGGACCCAGGCTTTGACGCGAGATCTAAACTCGTTCAAGGTTTGGTTGACAGGAACATAGCTCATCGGGAAGGCCACAACAGAGAAGCGCCTGCCAGCAGCAGAGTACATGTTTCGGGGCCAGAGTGTTTCAGTCGAGCCATCAGAGCCGCAGTGATTCCTCCCAACTTCAGGTTGGCGACTAGAGTCAGCAAGTTCACCGGTGAGTCTAAGCCTGACACTTGGCTCGAAGATTACCGAGTGGCTGTACAGATTGGCGGTGGTAATGATGAGGTGGCCATGAAGCATTTGCCTCTCATGTTAGAGGGCTCAGCCAGAGCGTGGCTAAATCAGTTGGCACCTAGCAGCATCTACACTTGGGAGGACCTCTCCCGAGTGTTTGTCACAACCTTTGAGGGAACATGCAAGCGACCCGCAGGCCTTACAGAATTGCGTTCTTGCATACAGAAACCGAATGAAACTCTGAGGGATTACATCCAGAGGTGGATCACGTTGCATCACACAGTTGAGAATGTGCCTGACCATCAAGCAGTTTGTGCCTTTAAAGAAGGCGTTAAATACAGAGAATTGAATCTGAAGTTCGGTCGAACTGGAGAGATGTCTCTAAACTGGATGATGGAGATTGCCACCAAATACGCTAATGGTGAAGACGAAGATCGACTCCGGAGTGGCAAGCATAAGGCAGTCGCCCAAGAAACCGGAGGAAACTCCAGTCGGAAACAGAAGCGGAAGGCCGAGCTAGCCGCCCCTGGGGAGGCCCTGGCCGTAACCCAGGGAAATTTCAATGGAAAACCCAAAGGCCCCTGGAAGCCCAAGAAAGTCAAGGATCAAGATGGAAATGATGTTTTGGATCTGCCATGTCACATCCACAACAAGAAAGATGAAGAGGGTAATTTTACTTACCCAAAGCATACCACTCGACAGTGCTGGCTCCTGATCCACCAGTTTCAGGGCAAACAGTCCAAAGATAAGGAAAAAGAGTCGGACAGAGTTGAGGACAAGGAAGATAGTGACGATGGATACCCCCAAATCAATTCCACCCTAATGATTTTTGCTGATGTCGAAAGCAAAAGTCGACTGAAAGTCATTAACCGTGAGGTGAATATGGTTGCTCCGGCAACACCCAGTTATCTGAAGTGGTCTCAGACTGCCATCACATTCGACCAGTCTGATCACCCTACGCACATTGCCACCCCTGGGAGGCAAGCTTTGGTGGTCGACCCAGTTGTCGAAGGCACTCGACTGACCAAAGTCCTGATGGATGGTGGCAGTGGCCTGAACATATTGTATGCTGAAACATTGAAAGGAATGGGCATTCCGATGTCCAGACTCAGTACCAGTAACATGAGCTTCCACGGAGTCATTCCTGGGAAGAAAGCCGAATCACTCGGCCAGATCGCTCTTGATGTGGTTTTCAGTGATTCAAAGAATTACCGCAAGGAAAAGTTGACATTCGAGGTTGTGGACTTCCAAAGTGCTTATCATGCCATTTTGGGCAGGCCAGCTTACGCACGCTTCATGGCTCGACCATGTTATGTGTATCTCAAATTGAAGATGCCTGGTCCCAAAGGTGTGATCACTATTACAGGCAATCGGAAGAAGGCATAAGAGTGTTTTCAGAAAGGCTCAAAGATTGCTGACGCTCAGATGGCAGTTGTTGAGCTGCAAGAGTACCAGAAGACTGCTGATCCGAGTGAATTGCTACGAGCCAAGAAGCCTGCTTCAGAATCTGCTTTTCAGTCGTCCGGTGAAACAAAGCCAGCCCACATTCACCCGACCGACCCCGATGCTGCCCCGACTCACATCTCAACGACGCTCGACTCCAAATAGGAAGAAGCGCTCATCCAGTTCCTCCGTGAGAACTGGGACATCTTCGCATGGAAGCCTTCTGACATGCCTGGAGTTCCCAGGGGGCTGGCTGAGCACCGTCTACGAGTCGACCCGAAGTTCAAGCCTGTGAAAGAACATCTTCGACAGTCCGCCGTCCAGAAGAGGAAAGCTATTGGCGAGGAGGTGGCTCGGCTCTTAGCAGCGGAGTTCATCCGAGAGATTTACCACTCCGAGTGGCTCGCCAATGTTGTCATGGTCCCAAAGAAGGACAAGTCACTTCCCATGTGCATTGACTTTAAACATATCAATCGGGCCTGCCCGAAAGATCATTTCCCTCTCCCCCGCATTGACCAGGTAGTCGACTCGACCGCGGGGTGTGAGCGTTTGTCTTTTCTAGATGCTTATTCAGGGTACCATCAGATCCGTCTGTATGGACCCGACGAGACCAAAACGGCTTTCGTCACCCCATTCGGGTGCTTCTGTTACATCACCATGCCCTTCGGCCTCAAGAATGCTGGAGCCACGTTCATGAGGATGATTCAGAAGTGTTTGCTCACTCAGATAAGTCGGAACGTAGAAGCATACATGGATGATATTGTGGTTAAGTCACAGAAAGGTTCCGACCTACTGACTGACCTTGCCGAAACCTTTGCTAATCTCAGGAGATATGATATCAAGCTCAATCCATCAAAGTGCACATTCGGAGTTCCAGGTGGAAAGTTACTCGGTTTCCTTGTTTCCGAATGAGGAATCGACGCCAATCCCGAGAAAGTCGGCACCATACTTCGGATGAAGCGCCCTGTGCGTGTACACGATGTCCAGAAGCTTACAGGTTGCTTGGCCACTCTAAGTCGATTCATTTCTCGTCTCGGTGAAAAGGCGTTGCCTCTTTACCGACTGATGAAGAAGTTTGACAAGTTCGAGTGGACTCCAGAAGCTGATGCAGCGTTCGCAGAGCTCAAAGCTCTGCTCTCCACCCAGCCGGTGCTTGCTGCCCCAATCAGTAAAGAGCCTCTGCTGCTTTACATTGTGGCCACGGGACAAGTTGTCAGTATAGTACTTACGGTCGAGCGGGAAGAAGAAGGAAAGGCCTTCAGAGTTCAGCGCCCAGTATATTACGTGTCTGAAGTTTTGACTCCTTCGAAGCAAAGATATCCCCATTACCAGAAGCTTGTATATGGTATTTACATGACCACGAAGAAGGTTGCACACTACTTCTCTGACCATTCCATTTATAGTCGTCAGCGACGCTCCGCTGTCAGAGATTTTGCACAACAGAGATGCAACTGGTCGAGTGGCGAAGTGGGCGATTGAACTCCTTCCCCTAGATATCAAGTTTGAAGCAAAGAAGGCTATCAAGTCTCAAGCAATTGCAGATTTCGTCGCCGAGTGGATTGAACAGCAACTTCCGACTCAAGTTCACTCAGAGCACTGGACCATGTTCTTCGATGGATCTAAGATGATGAATGGTTCCGGTGCTGGGGTAGTATTGGTCTCCCCCCGAGGAGATAAGCTCAGATACGTTCTCCAGATTCACTTCGATTCCTCCAATAATGAAGCAGAATATGAAGCACTCTTGTATGGGTTGCGCATGGCCATTTCACTCGGCGTCCGGCACCTCATGGTCTATGGCGACTCAGATTTGGTGGTCAACCAGGTGATGAAGGAGTGGGACGTCAGAAGCCCAGTTATGACTGGCTACTGCAACGCAGTAAGAAAGTTAGAAAAGAAATTCGAGGGGTTAGAGCTTCATCACATCCCCCGACTGAAAAATCAAGCAGCTGATGATCTGGCAAAGATAGGCTCCAAGAGAGAAGCCATTCCCAACAATGTGTTTTTGGAGCACATCCGCTCGCCGTCGGTCCAGGAGGATCCTTTTACAGAAGAAGCCCCGCAACCGAAAAGTGCCACAGATCTGACTGAAGTCGAAATTCCTGCTGTGGTCGACCTAGTCATGGAAGTCTTGGCTATCACTCCCGACTGGACGATACCATACATCGCGTATATCTTGAGGAAAGAACTTCCAGAGGATGATGAAGAGGCTCGACATATCGTCCGTCGATCTAAAGCTTTCACAGTCATAAAAGGACAGTTGAATAGAGAAAGCGCAACTGGAATCGGTCAGAAGTGCATAACGCCAGAAGAAGGTCAGATGATCCTTGATGAAATCCACTCGGGGACCTGTGGTCACCATGCATCCTCTCGGACCATTGTGGCCAAAGCATACCAAGCGGGTTTTTTCTGGCCCAGGGCAAACGAAATGGTGAAAGAGATAGTCGACAAGTGTGAAGGCTGCCAGTTCTACTCCAACATGTCGCACAAGCCAGCATCAGCTCTGAGGACCATTCCACTCGTCTGGCCCTTCGCTGTTTGGGGACTGGACATGGTTGGTCCACTGAGAACAGGCAGGAGCGGATTCACACATGTGCTTGTGGCAGTCGACAAGTTTAGCAAATGAATTGAAGCCAAGCCTATCAAAAATCTTGATGCTAGCACTGCTATCAGTTTTGTCAGAGAGTTGATATTCAGATACGGGGTCCCGCATAGCATCATCACTGACAATGGGTCAAACTTCGATTCAGACAAGTTCAGAGCTTTTTGCGCCTCTCAAGGCACACAAGTCGACTACGTGTCGGTCGCGCATCCCCAGTCGAATGGACAAGCTGAAAGAGCAAATGGTCTAATTCTCAAAGGACTGAAGCCTCGACTGATGCGTGATCTCAAGCACGCAGCAGGCGCTTGGGTCGACGAGCTTCCGTCAGTTTTGTGGGGACTGAGGACCACCCCGAACTGGTCGACTGGAAGAACGCCATTCTTTCTGGTTTACGGAGCCGAAGCCGTCCTGCCAAGCGATCTACTTCACAACACCCCCAGAGTCGAGCTTTATAACGAAGACGAAGCAGAGCAAGCCCGGCAAGATGCAGTCGACCTCCTAGAGGAGGAGAGGGAAATGGCTATGATCAGATCGACCATCTATCAGCAAGACTTGCGTCGATTCCATGCCAGAAATGTGAAGAGCCGAGCCTTCCAAGAAGGAGATTTGGTCCTCCGAATGGATTAGCAGAAACCACACAAACTTGCTCCTACTTGGGAAGGCCCCTTCATCGTCACCAGAGTCCTCCACAATGGAGCATATCACCACTACAATGTTGATCGCCAGATCGACGAGCCACGAGCTTGGAATGCGGAACTGCTCCGCCCCTTTTACACTTGAGTTCTCCCTTGGACGAGATGTAATAAGAAAAAATTTCTGCAGTTTATTTTTACCAAAGTCAAGAGTGTTCCAATAATTGCTGTCACTTTTGTTTGCATACGAAATCCCCCAGTGGGTGACTTAGCTGCGAATCCGTTCTGCCTAAGTTTGAAAAATCCTACCGAGTGGAGAGCCAGACTCCCACTCGGGGGCTTAGCTGCAGCCCAGTGCTTGCCTAAGTGTTCAAAAATCCTACCGAGTGGAGAGCCAGACTCCCACTCGGGGGCTTAGCTGCAGCCCAGTGCTCGCCTAAGTGTTTAAAAATCGTACCGAGTGGCGAGCCAGACTCCCACTCGGGGGCTTAGCTGCAGTCCAGTACTCGCCTAAGTTCTCCCACTTAGAGACTTAGCTGCAGTCAGGCACTCGCCTAAGTTTGAAAAAATCCTACCGAGTGGAGAGCAAACCTCCCACTCGGGGGCTTAACTGCAGTCCAGTACTCGACTAAGTTCTCCCACTTAGAGACTTAGCCGCAGTCAGGCACTCGCCTAAGTTTGAAAAAATCCTACCGAGTGGAGAGCAATCCTCCCACTCGGGGGCTTAGCTGCAGCCGAGTGCTTGCCTAAGTTTGAAAAAATCCTACCGAGTGGAGAGCAATCCTCCCACTCAGGGGCTTAGCTGCAGTCCAGTACTCGCCTAAGTTCTCCCACTTAGAGACTTAGCTGCAGTCAGGCACTCGCCTAAGTTTGAAAAAATCCTACCGAGTGGAGAGCAATCCTCCCACTCGGGGGCTTAGCTGCAGTCCAGTACTCGCCTAAGTTCTCCCACCTAGAGACTTAGCTGCAGTCAGGCACTCGCGTAAGTTTGAAAAAATCCTACCGAGTGGAGAGCAATCCTCCCACTCGGGGGCTTAGCTGCAGCCCAGTGCTCGCCTAAGTGTTTAAAAATCCTACCAAGTGAGAGCAAACCTCCCACTCGGGGGCTTAGCTGCAGCCCAGTGCTCGCCTAAGTGTTTAAAAATCCTACCGAGTGGAGAGCAAACCTCCCACTCGGGGGCTTAGCTACAGCCCAGCGCTCGCCTAAGTGTTTAAAAATCCTACCGAGTGGAGAGCAAACCTCCCACTCGGAGGCTTAGCTGCAGCCCAGTGCTCGCCTAAGTACAGGACACAACCCAATCCGCAAGGACGACGAGGCGCAAGTCGACTGCTACCTTCTCCTTCGGAGTTGCGCCGCAAATACAAGGTTATTCCGAGTGAAGATCAAGTTCCACTCGACGAATCAAATCATGAAGATATTCAACGAGAAATCAAGATCAGATAAAGCCTAAAAGGTCCCAGACCTCAGATCAAAGTACTCGAGCCCTCGGCTCAGTGGAGTTTAACGGTTACAAATCCACTCGGCATTCCGAGGCAAATTTAAAGTGAAGCATAAAAGTTTTTCATTCCTCAGGAGGAGGACTGGAAGGGGCGACAAACTCGTCCAAGTCGATCCCGTCTGCAATACGAGTGGCAGCAGCAATGAAAGTCTCCATGAAGTCTTGAAAGTTGTGCTTCCTGCTATTGGCAACTTGGATGGCGGCCAGCTTTTCTTCTCGCGCCTCCTTGCAATGGACGCGGACCAGAGATAGAGCGACATCAGCACCACATCTAGCAGAAGATTTCTTCCATTCCCCCACTCGACCTGGGACTTCATTAAGTCGAGCCATCAGGGACTCGAGGTCATTCTGAAGCGTCGTCCCAGGCCAGAGTGATGTGTCGATCCGCGACATCACAACCTTCAGTCGAGCAAGATAGTCAACCACGCTGGCAATACGAGACTCCAGACGGAGCACGTTCATTGCAGCCTCGTCCTTCACAAGGGAGTTAGCAGGGTCCAAGCCTGGCTCCACTCGACTGGTCTCCTCTTCAAAGTTCTGACAGAATTCTGCAAACACGATTCAAGAATAAGACAGTGACCCTACACAGACTTGGTAACTGCAAGATAGTCGGGGCAGAGTAATTACCTTCGAGCACGACGGACAGCTTCTTGGCGAGTCCATCGAGATAAGCCTCTAGATCGTTCCTCTTCCCCGCCAGCTCACCTACCTTGTCGTGCAGAGCCACGTTGTCGTTCTTCAGTCGGCTGACCTCTTGATTGGCTACCTCGAGAGCAGCTTTCAGTCTGGAGTTCTCCTGCTCAAGAGCTCCGACCGAGGCCATTTTCTCTTCAGCAAGCCTCGTTTTGTCCAAGACCTCCTTCTGTGCCTCTGCAAGATCTTGATCCTTCTTCTTCAGAGCTTCCTCCAGTTTATCTGCGGCGCGTCGAGTGAAATCAACATCAAGAATGGACAAGAAAGAAAAGCCACTCGTCAAGAATGGAGAACCTTACCAGCCATACCTTTTGCTTCTTCTTGCGCCTTCTTCAAATTCTCCTGAGCAAGCTTCAAGTTAAGGTTGAGCTGGATCTGCCGATTCTCCAACTCAGTATAGCGAGCTACAAGTTCGCAGGATTTCTGTAAAAGGGAAAATCAGTCGACAGACGTCCAAAATAAGTTGCTTCCGAGTAACTAAGAGACAATGATGACGTTTCTAAGACTACAGCCGAATCAAGAACATTCGACAGTAGTCTCGGGGGCTACACCCAGTGGGTGCACTCAGCGTGCCCCCACTGTTAAAAAAAACAAACAAAAAGTCGACTGCCCGCAGTCGACCGGATACAGTCCCATTCGACATGGCCTGACCAGACCGAGTGAAGAAATACAGCTACAGCAACACAATATAAAGACTACAGTCGACTGCCAGCAGTCCACCATAGTCTCGGGGACTACACCCAGTGGGTGCACTTAGCGTGCCCCCACTCGTCCAAGAATTGGCAGACACACCCAGTGGGTGTACAGATACAATGATCTTCGGAAAAGAGATTCTTCAAACAGCATATCATAACAGACCAAGTGTTGAGTCGACTGACCTGGACGTTGCTCTGAAGAGCCGAGCTCGCGTCATAAGCTGCTTGGCTGGCCTCCCGAGCCACCTTCACCTGCTCCATCATGATCCTCGCCTGGCGTATAGCCTCTTTTGCAGCAGCCGCTTGGTCCTCAGGGACAGGGTACGCGGCAAAAAGCGAAGGCGGATCCGTAGTCGACGTCGAAGGCCGCACACTTGTCAGAGGAATGGCGAAAGTCACAGAAGCCCAAGCGGTGTCACCACCATCCCAAGCTACGGCCTCAGACGCCGGAGAAGATTGGGGGGTCTTGTCAGCCGACGCCCTCTTGTTCCTCCTCACTCTCAGCGGTTCGTTGTCGTCGTCATTCGGGAGGTCGATAACATGAGGAGGGGCTACAAGGGAAACATTCAATCGACCAGAGTTGCAATAAATGTTCAGTCGACTCAAAGCAGAACGTCAGTAATCGTACCAAGGTTGGAGGTAACAGCATCCTCCATCTCTTGGTCGTCGTCCTTGGCGGAGATCTCAGAAGTAGCAGTGCTGCAAATCTCGAAAATCAGTCAGTTGGCTCAATGAATCGACCAAGGATCTGTCCACGGTCGACGAAGGAAAGAAAGTTTTATTATTACCCGGAAATAGTAGGGACAGCCATCTTCATCTTGGGCAGAGCCTTGGGCGGCTTGGACAGCGTCGCGCGTGGGTGCTTGGGATCCTTCCTAGTCCGCGTAGGAGAAGAGGTCCAAGGGCATTTCGACGACTGCCCAACAGAAGCAGTCGCCTTGCCACGTTCCCGCGCTGGATCGTGTGTGAGCTTGGATCGCCTCTCCGTGCGAGGGGGTTCAACCTCCTCCTCCTCCTCTTCGCTGGAGTCGATGTTGTCATCTCCCTCTCCTTCACCGTCGGACTCCCACTCACCTTGGTCGTCTCCACTCTCACCTCCACTCGCCTCCCCTTCCTCAGTTGGCTCCTGGGCCCCGTTGGGAGTCGAGTACATCTCGGTAGTCGCCTGGAAAACAACAGACAAGACGAAAGTCAATCAACCTACTCAAAGAAGACCAATGAAGAAAACAAGATCCCAGTCAGGAGCATAAAGACATACCTGGTCCACATCATACGAGTTTTCGAGTGGAATTACCCTCCTGGCTCCTCGGGGGTTGTCTTTGTTCCCCATGATGCTCGACAGCCACCCCTCCAGCATCTCGTCAGTAACCTCCCCCGGGTGGACCCGAGTGGTGTCGTCGAGACCCGAGTACAGCCACATCGGGTGGTCACGAGCCTGGAGTGGTTGGATGCGCCTCCGGAGGAAGACCTCCAGCAAGTCCATACCAGTCACGCCCTCACGGACAAGCTCAACCACTCAACCAGCCAGCACTTTGACTTGGGCCTTTTCCTCCGGCGTCACTTTTAGAGAAGCAGGTTTTTCAGCTCGGTCGAGAGAGAAAGGGGGAAGTCCGGTCGACTGCCCTGGGGTCGCCTGGTCTTGACAGTAAAACGAGGTCGCCTGCCAACCGCGGACCGACTCCGGGAAAGTGATAGATGGAAAACAACTCTTTCCCCTCGTCTAGATCACCAGGCCCCCGCACAGCTGAATCACCTGCGTCCTTTCGTCACTCGACTTGGCCTTCTTGACCGATTGAGAACGGCAGGTAAAGATGTGCTTGAAGAGTCCCCAATGGGGGCGGCAACCCAAGAAACCCTCACACATAGAAATGAAAGCAGCAAGATATACGATGGAGTTGGGAGTGAAGTGGTGGAGCTGCACTCCGAAGAAGTTCAGAAAGCTCTGGAAAAAAGGATGGGGCGGCAGAGAAAACCCTCGGTCAATATGGGTGGCTAGGAGCACACACTCACAGTCGCGAGGCTGAGGTTCGTTCTCTCTCCCCGGGAGACGCGCAGCTTCGTGGGGAATGACTCCCCCCTCGACCATGTGGTCGAGATCTTCTTGCCGGATCACCGACGGCATCCAGTCGCCCAGGATCCAGCCGCGGGGCAGAGCAGACCTTGAGGAAGATCCGCCCCGAGCAGATCTCTTCCCTTTCCCCTGCGTCGCCGCCTTCTTCGCGCGCTCCAGAGCGGATGTCTTGTCCTTCGCCATCGCCGCCGGCAAATCTTGCACGGGTCTGCGGCGCTAGGGTGACAACGGAGGTGGCGGAGGAGCTTGCGAAGGGAGAGAGGAAGAAGAGAGCACACTGTTTAGAAACCCCGAGCCGGCTACTTATAAGAGGCCGCTCCCGAGTGGCTGACTGGTAGGCCCAGGCAATCCAGTCAAATCCCGCAGCAGACGCGCGCGCAGTACGTGGCGAAAAAGGTGGCGCAGAAATCGAGGAGCTTCTGCTTTATCGCTTCTGATTACTGCGGCCGCTCCCGTCCCGCGCGCTTCCCGAAATCCGAATCCCACGACATCCGCAGGCTGCAAAATAACTTGTCAAAACAGAAGACCCCGCTCGCGCCGACACTCGGTATGTCACAAGTAAAGAAATTCACTCGACGAAAGGCCTGGAATGGATCAAGGCGACTGAAAGAGGTTGATGACGTCATCCGTGACGATTGACCCAAAACGAGGCACTCATGTAGCCCAAAGAACCAGTCGGAAAGATCTCCAACTCTTTTCCCCACTCAAACCTCGATCCATTCGGGGGCTAATGATGAAGCTATGTACCTAGGGTAGGGGCACGGACCTGTCCAAAGAGCCCTACCCAAGGACATCCCTAGAAGAAGTCACCTTTCAATCGACTTGAAGGTATCCTACTCGACAGGTTCAAGACACTCGACCAAGAAGCTATCACTCGACCATGAAGCCAACCACTCGACTGTCAGGAGACCTAAAGTCACTCCGTAGGCACACGGTCGGCTATTAAGTAGTCTTTATGGTCATTATAGCACTTTATTAGGGGCGTTACCAGTAACGCCCAACCTTAAATGTACCTTAAACCCTGCATCACTAAGGACAGGAGAGGGCCGGCGAACTCTATATAAGCCACCCCCCTCCTCAGTATGAAGGGTTCGCACCCCTGTTATTCATACACACATAATCCAATCAACCGCTTCCGGGCACCGAGACATAGGGCTGTTACTTCCTCCAAGAAGGGCCTGAACTCGTAATCCTCGTGTGTTTACAACTTCCCAATAGCTGAGATCTAGCCTCTCCATACACACCCCCCTACATCACTGTCAGAGTTAGAACCACGACACGGTCTGCATGGAGCGTGGAGTTGAGGTCTCCTTGGGTGGACGGTGCCTCCCTGACGGCCCAAGCAGCCCACTGGTCGTTGTTGGTCCACGGGTCACCAGACATCGAGACCGTGGGGTGTTGGCGGATCAGCTGACGGATGAGAGGCTTCTGCACACCCCTACCTGGCGCGCCAAATTTCGGATTACGGGTTCTGGCAAAACCCTTGAGGTTCAAACTCTGGGGTGCGCACGAAGGTCTCTCTCCCTCTAGCTCACACTCTCGCAACGATCTCAAAGCCTAGCTTGCCGAACCCGAGGAACAAGAGACACAAGAGTTTATACTGGTTCTGGCCACCGTTGAGGTGTAGGTGTGGGATTGTCTTGTAGGCTTGGGATGAACAAGTACAAGGGAAGAACAACCTCCTGAGGAGAGGTGTTCTTGAGCTCGATGAGCTTGTGTGTGTCTAGATGTTCTTAAGGATCCGTCCAGATCCGATCCGATCAGATCTGATCAGATCAGATGAGAACCCCTCCTATGGTGGTGGCTAGTCCTATTTATAGAGTCGCGGGTCCTCTTCCCAAATATTAGGTGGGAAGGGATCCCACAATGGCCAATTTGAAGGGGGACAACTAGTACAACTTATCCTGACAAAAGGTGGTCTTCGCCTGCCAAAGGCTCTGTGTAACGCCCTCGATGCGCCAATATCTCCCACGTGTCGAAGCACGACTTAGAGGCATAACCGCATTGAAAGCAATGTCGCAAGTGAGGTAATCTTCACACAACCCATGTAATACATAAGGGAAAAAGATACATAGTTGGCTTACAATCGCCACTTAAGACAAGTACATGAATAAAGCATTACATCAACCAGATACAATCAAGGTCCGACTACGAAACCAAAATAAAATAGGACTACCCCAAATGCTACACAGATCCCCGATCGACCCAGGGCTCCACTACAGATCAACTAGAACGAAGCAATACAACGGACAAGATCTTCATCAAGCTCCTCCTTGAGCTTGGTTGCGTCACCTGCTCGGTAACATCGGCACCTGCAAAACTGGTTTGGAACTATCTGTGAGTCACGGGGACTCAGCAATCTCTCACCCTCGCGATCAAGACTATTTAAGCTTATAGGTAGGGTGAAAGGTATGAGGTGGAGCTGCAGCAAACGACTAGCATATTTGGTGGCTAATATATACGCAAATGAGAGCGAGAAGAGAAGGCAAAAGCACGGTCGAGAAACTATGATCAAGAAGTGATCCTAGAACAACCTACGTCAAGCATAACTCCAACACCGTGTTCACTTCCTGGACTCCGCCGAGAAGTGACCATCACGGTTACACACGCGGTTGATGAATTTTAATTTAAGATCAACTTCAGGTTTTCTACAACTGGACATTAACAAATTCCCATCTACCCATAACCGTGGGCACGGCTTTCGAAAGGCCAAAACTCTGCAGGGGTGTCCCAACTTAGCCCATCACAAGCTCTCACGGTCAACGAAGGATATTCCTTCTAGCGGGAAGACCCGATCAGACTCGGAATCCCGGTTACAAGACATTTCGACAATGGTAAAACAAGACCAGCAAAGCCACCCAGATGTGCCGACAAATCCCGATAGGAGCTGCACATATCTCGTACTCAGGGCACACCGGATAGGTCAAGCTACGAGTAAAACCAGCCCTCGAGTTGCCCCGAGGTGGCCCCGCAGGCTGCCCATGTCGGACCAACACACAGAGGAGCACTGGCACGGGGGGGTTAAAATAAAGATGACCCTTGGGCTGGCCTAACCCAAGGGAAAAAGAGGCTAGGTGGCGAATGGTAAAACCAATGTTGTGCCTTGCTGGAGGAGTTTTATTCAAGGTGAACTGTCAAGGGGTTCCCATCATAACCCATCTACGTAAGGAATGCAAAATCCGGGAACATAACACTGATATGACGGAAACTAGGGCGGCAAGAGTGGAACAAAACACGAGGCATAAGGCCGAGCCTTCCACCCTTTACCAAGTATATAGATGCATTAATTAAATAAGAGATATTGTGATATCCCACCAAAATATCCATGTTCCAAACATGGAACAAGCTCCAATCTTCACCTGCAACTAACAACGCTATAAGAGGGGCTGAGCAAAGCGGTAACACAGCCAAACAACGGTTTGCTAGGACAAGGTGGGTTAGAGGCTTGGCTCAACAATATAGGAGGTATCATAATCAAGTGGTAGGTATCGCAGCATAGGCATAGCAAAAGAGCGAGCAACTAGCAAGCAAAGATAGAAGTGATTTCGAGGGTATGGTCATCTTGCCTGAGATCCCGCAAGGAAGAAGAACGAGTCCATGAAGAAGAAAAACGGACGAAGTCGAACGAATCCTCACAACACGACATTACCGGATTACCGAGAAGAAGCAACAGCGGAAAGAAGCACACAACAAAGTAAACAACCATCACATAAGCATGGCACGATGCGCAAACAAGTATGATGCATGTCCGATTTAATGAAGCATGGCATGGCAAAATACACAATCAATCCTACAAATTAAGTGGAGCTCAATATGAAACTCCGTTGCATATTGACGAAGCACCAAATTCAAGTTATTTAGTTCACTCTCGGTTAGGTACTCAACAATATTAAATGTTGGTTAACATGGCAAGAGATGAAGCAGAAGAAAACTACCTATCTAGGCAAGTTTAAGTGAGGCCGGAACAACAAACAACAAATCCAGAAACTCCTCATGTGTATATATTAGGTTTGGTCCTGTTCTGCCCTAAACCATATTTTAGAGTTGTTAAACATGCAAAGTGATGCACCATGTTAAACTAGGCATTTTTCTACCCCATTTACATATAAGGTTTGTTTAAAACCGAGCTACGGTTAATTAGTTATGAATTAAATCATTTTAGCAAGTTATTAAGAAAATTTAAACAAACATCATTTTAAGCATTTTAAACATGGATGAAATTGACATATTATGAAAGTAGACAGAAATCTAATCAAATTTCATATATAACTTATTTTAAACCGATGCTCCATTTGTGAGTTATTAAATGAATGAAGTGCAAGGGTTTTTCTATAAATTGGCGTTCACAGGAAAATAGGAAAAACGTTCAGGTAGAAAAAAAATATAGAGCTGGGCCGAATCTTGCTGGCCCAACAATGGAAAAAGGGGCTCAGGGTGGCCTCACCATGGGCTTTTCCCATGAGTTGGAGGGGAGGCCTCTGGGCCTGATGCACGCGGCGACTGCGGCCTGTTGCTGAAGTGGCTTGCTGAAGTGGCTCGCTCAACGCGAGCGAAGCAAAGACTGGGCGCTGACCCAGGCGATCGAAGCAGAGTGCGGGGGTCAACGGCGAGGAATCCGGCGGAGCTCCGGCGATGGAGGAAGGCGGAGCTCGCCGGGGATGGAGGGATCCGGGCGCGGGGTCCCCGGATCCGGCGACGGGTGAAGTGCTGGGCCTCACATGGCCAGCGTCAGGAGGTGGACGGGGCTGCGCCATGGCGGAGGTTGGGTACCTGCGGGAGAGAGAGAGAGGGTGAGGGAGAGGGAGTCGCACAGGGAAGGAAAGAGGAGAGGCAGGGGCCTGGTTGCGGTGCCGGCCACCAGCGGTCCAGGCAGAAGAGCAGCAGCTGTAGAAGACGGCGACCCCAGCCGGTTCGGGCGTCCACAGCAAAACAGAGGAGGGCCAGCTCGGGCAGTGATGCAGAAGACACGGTGCTGGACTTGGCGGCGGGGAAACTAGTCAGAGGCAAGCGGTGTTTGGTGCGGCGAGGTAGCAGGCCGGCGGCGTTGTCTCCTGGGCGGCGGCTTCGATCGAACGGCCGACGAGGTCGGGCAGCAACAGGGAGGCGCGAGGCGAGGCAGGGTAGGCCTCGGGCACCTGCTGAGACGAGGGAGGAGGAAACGCCTCGACCCAATCGGAATCGAGCGCGGGTTCGATCTGAGAGGGAGAGGTGGGGTTTGCTGGTTGGATCGCTGCAGATACGAGGAAGATGCGGCGGCTACAGAGGGATGGATCCGAGGGGAATTTGGAGTGGGTGGCGGCTGAGGGGGACAAGCGACCTATTTTAGGGTTTTGTCTGATATATATAGCAAAGGATTAAAGAGAGGGATTTGGATCATCGGATTTGAAATCCCAACGGATGAGAATTAAATAGGTAGGGATTTCCAAATAAGGAAACTGTGATGTTTTGTTAGATGTGGGGATGTCTGGATCCTACCGGTGACGACTGTCCGGGTTCGGGTCCGGGGACAGCTTTCGGACGCGCGCGTGAGGAGGTCCGCGGGCTGACGAGAGAGGCTTCAGCTTAGGCCTGGGCGGTAGGTAGTGAGTTGTGTAAGACAGAGAAGAGAGGGAGGCCGGTGACTGTTTCGGAGACCGAAAACGTCCGACGTGTTAGACCGACTATATTGCCGCTATTAGTTATTCGTTGGGGCGTCAAACGAACTCCGATGCGATGAAACTTGACAGGCGGTCTATCTACGCTATAATAGGACCACACACCAAACTTTTCAACCAATTCCGGGGAACATTTTCTGGCCACTTATAAATACTATTTTGGACATGCCGCGGGGCGCGTGCAACTGTGGTTGGGCTCAGAACGAACACGGAGAGAATGAGGAGGCCGGGACAGATGCAGTTTTTAAAACATGATGATGCAATGCACATTGATGACATGATAAGATGCAACACGCAAGCAAATGAATGGCAGACAACGGCGAATAACAGGAAGACACTGGCACAACGGTCTCGGGGCGTCACAACACTCCACCACTACAAAAGGATCTCGTCCCGAGATCTAGAATGGCACCGGAGGGAAAACGGAAGAGAAAGAGAAAAGGTAAAACTAAGTTGCTTCTTTGACAAACGAGTGAAACCAATGAACCTTGAGAGGTTAACCAATTGGAAAGAAGAATACAACGGAGATGAATAAAGTTGAAAACACTCCGATAGAAAAGAGGAACAAAGAACATTACTAGAACCTTGAGATTGAAGGGCAAGATAAATATTGAAACCACTCCGGTTAAAACAAGATAGAAAAGGATTAAGAATGATATAATTTGGGCAGCACTCCGACTGTAAATGGAAAGAATTGAACATGAACTTGAAAAGATGAGAGGATACTTGATGAGATGAACAACACATTGCCTCTGGAACTACTGAAAGAATGGCACAAGGGGTAAGAACGATTTGAGATGGCACTCCCGTTGAAAAGAGATGCAAGGCTTGATAGGATGAAAAGGACTTGAGCATAAAGGCCCAACACTCCGGTAATGGATAAGCAAGAAAAGATACAAGATCCTGACAAGAACAAGAAGAAGGTTTGAAGAGAGCAACATCACAATGCCTCTGGAAGAAATGAGAGAATGGAATGGAATGAACGGAGGAGAAAAACAAGGTCTTGAGAGAGCACGCTTACAGCAAAAGCTAGAACGGAGTTGTTGGGTTATCAACAACGAAACGAATAAACTTGTTGTGGGCTTATGGAAAACATCTCAAGAACTTGAGGTGAAATTCTGGCACTAATGGAAACAATAGATTGGATAGATGTGAACAAGGAGACGAGAAACTTATTTCACCGGGAGGATAGATGAAGAACTTGGGACATTTATGAGCACCATAAATAGCAACAATCCTTAGGGAAGGCTTTAGGTGAAACAAGACACAAGATAACTCCAATGAAGAGGTTGATGGATTTAAAATACCTCATTCTTAACAACATGTGAATCATGAAATATGAACTCAAATTATCAAGAATGACATAATACCACCTCCAATGATACGGTAGAAATAATTGCACTCCGGATTGCCAAATGCAGAAAACTTGAGCTCCTCTTAAAAGAATCTTGATGAACGCTTCGAGAAGGAATTAAATCCTTTATGAACCATCATGTAGAACATCCATGAAGAACTCAAGTAACAAAAGGATGATCAACCAAAAGGAAAGAGAGGTTGAAAACACAAGGTGAAGAAGCCTTGCGATTATTTAGATGGAGCTTCGCGACGAGATAAAATGGAAAACCTCGGAACTCCGGGAAAAGAAAGATGAATAATTGAGATTAAGAATTTTGTTGAACCTCCGGGAAATGAAATTACTCACTTGGATGAAACAAGAATAAGAATTACGTAACGCGTATCCTTCACCAATTAAATTGATGGCAAGAAACAGATTTGGCATACAACTTATTCTCGTAAAAAAAGGATTAAGATAGATATTGGGCGAACTTGAAGAGGCCTTCGATGATCCACCGGTAGGATTTAAACAACGAATGAATTGATATGAGAACATAGGAAGAGAACTCTTGAACGAACCACCGTAAGAACTAAAAAACGAATGAAGTAAAGGAATGAATCACCTGGAAGAATTAGCAAATAAACGAAGATGCTTGAGAGAATTTAGATCCATGCGAACGAAGAGATTATGAGCTGATTAGAGAATCCTTGATTTAAGCACCGGTATGATTGGAGAATGATAATTGACAGCTGAGAATGAATAAGTCTTCTGAAATGATGGGCTCCAGAGAATCAAATTGAAAAGAATCTTGAATTGCTTCGGATAGGTGAAAAGGATTCTCACAATCGAAACAATTATGAGAGCATGGCAACAAGCTAGAATGATGAATCTTTGAGAGAATGGATAAGATTTGGGGGAAAAACTCTTCTTCGGTCTTCAAAAGTTGAGAATGGCGATGAGAGAAAACCACCATGAGTTTGTTGAGGTACTCCGGAATGAAAATTAGAAAGGTTGAACCTACGATGAAAGAATTAGAAAGATCTTGGAGAAAGACATATGACTGATGACAATTCATTCGTACGTCACACCTCGAAATGAAATTGAGGTTAACTCCGGTATAATTAGAAGAGTCAGGTAAGATCCTGGAAAAAGACCTGTGGGTTAGGGCCCACTCAAAAGAAACACCGTTGAAATGATTTAAAAGAGAGAATGCACCGGTTGAATTAAAATGGCTTGAATGAGATACCAATCTCGAAAGAGCTTGACCGAATGCAGAGTGGAAACACGAATCTTCGAGATATCTTCAGCACACCAGAACAATTGAATAGCGAGAAGTGAATTATTAGGAATTGCACCTGTATGAGAGGGAATTGAAATGAGCACTACTAGGAAAAGGCCTACTAATGGCGCACCTAATTTGGCCATTAATGGCGCATTAGTGGTGCGCCATTAGTGCCACGCCATTAGTATATTTTACTAATGGCGCACCACTGGTGCGCCATTAGTATCTGGTATACTAATGGCGCACCTCAGATGCGCCATTAGTATATACAACAGTGCGCCATTAGTATGCCTCCCAGGGGGCCATGTATACCCAGGTGCTTTGGCATACTAATGGCGCACAACAACAAGATGCGCCATTAGTAACTTCGGCATACTAATGGCGCACTGTTTAATGATGCGCCATTAGTATCCTTTGGCATACTAATGGCGCACTGTGATGTGATGCGCCATTAGTATGAATATTAGGTTTTTTTATTTTTTAATTTTCTGTTTTTTGCACAGGTTACAAAATGTATAATTGGACAAAATATAGACAGCACACATCAACAACAGATTCATCGAATACAATAGAAGATTAGTCTCTGAATACAATTCATCATATTAGTCTCCGAATACAATTCATCATATTAGTCTCCGAATTGAAAAGACCGAACAAAGATAGAACATTATATTACAAGTCTCGAGACCGCGAGTAGCGAGTTTGTCTTCACATTACAAGTCGATATCGATCATCTAAACTACCATCACATAGAAGAGAGCTGCGGTCATCACGATGAGCATCATCACGATGAAACTCGTCTTCATCCGGTTCCTCCATCGCCCCTCCCCTCTCCCGCTAGATAGCGGGCGTATCTAGATTCGGCCTCGGCCCTAGTGGTGTACCCTTTGTAACTGTTACCGCTGAATCGGTGAACCTGTCTCCGACACTCCTCCCAGTCGTCGTAGACTCCGGGAACCTTACCCTTGTACACGACATACCACGGCATCGCTATGCAGTAGCCAAACGAAACGTTAGTACCAATTCACAGACAATACATAAGCAATATATAAGTATGCAACAGAACGATCGGAAGAGAAAAGCAAGACATTAATAGCATCGATTACATCTAAGTTGAACGACTCTCGAAACCAAAGAGACATACTACAAGTTCATTAAAGTTTAATTACAACATGAGCCAATCGATGTTTCAGAACTAGACACAGCATCACTGCTTTCGACTCGACTCAAGGGACCGGAGCGTGGATGAAGCCGCCGTCTATCGTGGGAGTCATGAAATTTGGGTTTCGTAGTAATTTCAAAAAATTTCCTACGCTCACGCAAGATCATGTGATGCATAGCAACGAGATGGGAGAGTGTTGTCTACGTACCCACGCAGACCGACTGCGGAAGCGTTGACGCAACGTAGAGGAAGTAGTCGTACGTCTTCCCGATCCGACCGATCAAGCACCGAAACTACGGCACCTCCGAGTTCGAGCACACGTTCAGCTCGATGACGATCCCCGGACTCCGATCCAGCAAAGTTTCGGGGAAGAGTTCCGTCAGCATGACGGCGTGGTGACGATCTTGATGCACTACAGCAGCAGGGCTTCGCCTAAACTCCGCTACAGTATTATCGAGGAATATGGTGGCTGGGGGCAACGCACACGGCTAAGGAATAGATCATGTGGATCAACTTGTGTTTCTTGATCTATCTTTGGTGCTAGCCCTGCCCCTCTATTTATATCTTAAGCCCTGAGGTCGAAACTTGGAGTTAAAGCCTTCATAAAGTCGGTTTCACCCAATAGGCAAGAGTCCTTCTCGGAATCCAGGGCCAGACGCCAGGGATCCCGACATCTGAACCCACACGCCAGGGACCCTGGCGTCTAGCCCCTGGACTCCGCAAAACTTCCTTTTGCGCTTTCCAAAAACCTTGTGGGCTTTCCCCTTTGGCCCAAATAAAGTGTTCTCGTACCCAAACATTTCGGGAAACATCCGGAACCCCTTCCGGTGATTTCCGGAACCCTTCCGGTGACCAAACACTATTATCACATATATCAAACTTTATCACCGGACCATTCCGGAGTTCCTCGTCATGTCCGTGATCTCATCTCGGGACTCCGAACAACCTTCGGTATATCAAAATGCATAAACTCATAATATAACTGTCATCGTAACCTTAAGCGTGCGGACCCTACGGGTTCGAGAACAATGTAGACATGACCGAGACACGTCTCCGGTCAATAACCAATAGAGGGACCTGGATGCCCATATTGGCTCCTACATATTCTACGAAGATCTTTATCGGTCATACCGCATAACAACATACGTTGTTCCCTTTGTCATCGGTATGTTACTTGCCCGAGATTCGATCGTCGGTATCCAATACCTAGTTCAATCTCGTTACCGGCAAGTCTCTTTACTCGTTCTGTAATACATCAGCCCGCAACTAACTCATTAGTTGCAATGCTTGCAAGGCTTATGTGATGTGCATTACCGAGAGGGCCCAGAGATACCTCTCCGACAATCGGAGTGACAAAACCTAATCTCGAAATATGCCAACCCAACATGTACCTTTGGAGACACCTGTAGTACTCCTTTATAATCACCCAGTAACATTGTGATGTTTGGTAGTACCCAAAGTGTTCCTCCGGTAAACGGGAGTTGCATAATCTCATAGTTATAGGAACATGTATAAGTCATGAAGAAAGCAATAGCAACATACTAAACGATCGGGTGCTAAGCTAATGGAATGGGTCATGTCAATCAGATCATTCAACTAATGATGTGATCCCGTTAATCAAATAACAACTGCTTTGTCTATGGTTAGGAAACATAACCATCTTTGATTAACGAGCTAGTCAAGTAGAGGCATACTAGTGACACTCTGTTTGTCTATGTATTCACACATGTATTATGTTTCCGGTTAATATAATTCTAGCATGAATAATAAACATTTATCATGAAATAAGGAAATAAATAATAACTTTATTATTGCCTCTAGGGCATATTTCCTTCAGTCTCCCACTTGCACTAGAGTCAATAATCTAGATCACATCACTATGTGATTAACATCGATAGTTCACATCATCATGTGATTAACACCCATAGTTCACATCGCCATGTGACCAACACCCAAAGGGTTTACTAGATTCGGTAATCTAGTTCACATCGCTATGCGATTAACACCCAAAGAGTACTAAGGTGTGATCATGTTTTGCTTGTGAGAGAATCTTAGTCAACGGTCTTTCACATTCAGATCCATTATGTATTTTGCAATTTTCTATGTCTACAATGCTCTTCACGGAGCTACTCTAGCTAATTCCTCCCACTTTCAATATGTATCTAGATCGAGACTTAGAGTCATCCAGATCAGTGTCAAAACTTGCATCGACGTAACCCTTTACGGCGAACCTTTTTGTCACGTCCATAATCGAGAAACATATCCTTATTTCACTAAGGATAATTCTGACCGCTGTCCAGTGATCTACTCCTAGATCACTATTGTATTCCCTTGGCAAATTAGTGCAGGGTACACAATAGATCTGGTATACAGCATGACATACTTTATAGAACCTATGGCCAAGGCATATGGAATGACTTTCATTCTCTTTCTATCTTCTGCTGTGGTCGGGCTTTGAGTCTTACTCAACTTCACACCTTATAATACAGGCAAGAACTCTTTCTTTGACTGCTCCATTTTGAACTACTTCAAAATCTTGTCAAGGTATGTACTCATTGAAAAAACTTATCAAGCGTCTTGATCTATCTCTATAGATCTTGAAGCTCAATATGTAAGCAGCTTCACCGAAGTCTTTCTTTGAAAAACTCCTTTATGCTTTACAGAATAATTCTACATTATTTCCGATCAACAATATGTCATTCACATATACTTATCAGAAATGCTGCAGTGCTCCCACTCACTTTCTTGTAAATACAGGCTTCACCGCAAGTCTGTATAAAACTATATGCTTTGATCAACTCATCAAAGCATATATTCCAACTCTGAGATGCCTGCACCAGTCCACAGATGGATCGCTGGAGCTTGCACAATTTGTTAGCACCTTTCGGATTGACAAAACCTTCTGGTTGCATCATATACAACTCTTCTTTAATAAATCCATTAAGGAATGCAGTTTTGTTTATCAATTTGCCAGATTTCATAAAATGCGGCAATTACTAACATGATTCGGACAGACTCAAGCATAGATACGAGTGAGAAACTCTCATCGTAGTCAACACCTTGAACTTGTCGAAAACCTTTTTGCGACAATTCTAGCTTTGTTAGATAATAACACTACTATCAGCGTCCGTCTTCCTCTTGAAGATCCATTTATTTTCTATGGCTTGCCGATCATCGGGCAAGTCAACCAAAGTCCATACTTTGTTCTCATACATGGATCCCATCTCAGATTTTATGGCCTCAAACCATTTCGCGGAATCTGGGCTCATCATTGCTTCCTCATAGTTCACAAGTTCGTCATGGTCTAGTAACATGACTTCCAGAACAGGATTACCGTACCACACTGGTGCGTATTTCACTCTGGTTTACCTACGAGATTCAGTAGTAACTTGATCTGAAGTTACATGATCATCATCATTAGCTTCCTCACTAACTGGTGTAGGTGTCACTGGAACAGTTTTCTGTGATGTACTACTTTCCAGTAAGGGAGCAGGTACAGTTACCTCGTCAAGTTCTACTTTCCTCCCACTCACTTCTTTCGAGAGAAACTCCTTCTCTAGAAAGTTTCCGAATTTAGCAACAAAAGTCTTGCCTTCGGATCTGTGATAGAAGGTGTATCCAATAGTTTCCTTTGGATATCCTATGAAGACACATTTCTCCGATTTGGGTTTGAGCTTATCAGGTTGAAACTTTTTCACATAAGCATCACAACCCCAAACTTTAAGAAACGACAACTTTGGTTTCTTGCCAAACCACAGTTCGTAAGGCGTCGTCTCAACGGATTTTGATGGTGCCCTATTTAATGTGAATGCAGCTGTCTCTAATGCATAACCCCAAAACGATAGTGGTAGATCGGTAAGATACATCATAGATTGCACTATATCCAATAAAGTACGGTTATGACGTTCGGACTCACCATTACATTGTGGTGTTCCAGGTGGCATGAGTAGTGAAACTATTTCACATTGTTTTTAACTGAAGGCCAAACTCGTAACTCAAATACTCTTCTCTACGATCTGATCGTAGAAACTTTATTTTCTTGTTATGATGATTTTTCACTTCACTCTGAAATTCTTTGAACTTTTCAAATGTTTCAAACTTATGTTTCATCAAGTAGATATACTCATATCTGCTCAAATCATCTGTGAAGATTAGAAAATAATGATACTTGTCGCGAGCCTCAATATTCATCGGACCACATACATCAGTATGTATGATTTCCAACAAATCTGTTGCTCGCTCCATTGTTCCGAAGAACAGAGTCTTAGTCATCTTGCCCATGAGGCATGGTTCGCAAGCATCAACTGATTCATAATCAAGTGATTCCAAAAGCCCATCAGCATGGAGTTTCTTCATGCGCTTTACACCAATATGACCTAAACGGCAGTGCTACAAATAAGTTGCACTATCATTATTAACTTTGCATCTTTTGGTTTCAATATTATGATTATGTGTATCACTACGATCGAGATCCAACGAACTATTTTCATTGGGTGTGTAACCATATAAGGTTTTATTCATATAAACAGAACAACAATTTATTCTCTTACTTAAATGAATAACCGTATTACAATAAACATGATCAAATCATATTCATGCTTAACGCAAACACTAAATAACACTTATTTAGGTTCAACACTAATCTCGAAATTATAGGGAGTGTGCGATGATGATCATATCAATCTTGGAACCACTTCCAACACACATCGTCACTTCACCCTTAACTAGTCTTTGTTTATTCTGCAACTCCCGTTTCGAGTTACTAGTCTTAGCAACTGAACTAGTATCAAATACTGAGGGTTTGCTATAAACACTAGTAAAGTACACATCAATAACATGTATATCAAATATAGTTATGTTCATTTTGCCATCCTTCTTATCCGCCAATCACTTGGGGTAGTTCCGCTTCCAGTGACCAGTCCCTTTGCAGTAGAAGCACTTAGTCTCAGGCTTAGGACCAGACTTGGGCTTCTTCACTTGAGCAGCAACTTTCTTGCTGTTCTTCTTGAAGTTCCCCTTCTTCCCTCTGCCCTTTTCTTGAAACTAGTGATCTTATCAACCATCAACACTTGATGTTTTTCTTGATTTCTACCTTCGTTGATTTCAGCATCACGAAGAGGTTGGGAGTTGTTTCTGTTATCCCTTGCATATTATAGTTCATCACGAAGTTCTACAAACTTGGTGATGGTGACTAGAGAATTCTGTCAATCACTATCTTATCTGGAAGATTAACTCCCACTTGATTCAAGCGATTGTAGTACCCAGACAATCTGAGCACATGCTCACTAGTTGAGCGATTCTCCTCCATCTTTTAGCTATAGAACTTGTTGGAGACTTCATATCTCTCAACTCGGGTATTTGCTTGAAATATTAACTTCAACTCCTGGAACATCTCATATGGTCCATGACATTCAAAACGTCTTTGAAGTCCCGATTCTAAGCCGTTAAGCATGGTGCACTTAAACTATCAAGTAGTCATCATATTGAGCTAGCCAAACGTTCATAACGTCTGCATCTGCTCCTGCAATAGGTCTGTCACCTAGCGGTGCATCAAGGACATAATTCTTCTGTGCAGCAATGAGGATAAACCTCAGATCACGGATCCAATCCGCATTATTGCTACTAACATATTTCAACACAATTTTCTCTAGGAACATATCAAAACAAACATATGAAAGCAACAACGCGAGCTATTGATCTACAACATAGATATGCTAATACTACCAAGACTAAGTTCATGATAAATTAAAGTTCAATTAATCATATTACTTAAGAACTCCCACTTAGAAAGACATCCCTCTAATCTTCTAAGTGATCACGTGATCCAAATCAACTAAACCATAACCGATCATCACGTGAAATGAATTAGTTTTCAATGGTGAACATCATTATGTTGATCATATCTACTATATGATTCACGCTCGACCTTTCGGTCTACGTGTTCCGAGGCCATATCTGTATATGCTTGGCTCGTCAAGTATAACCTGAGTATTCCTCTTGTGCAACTGTTTTGCACCCGTTGTATTTGAACGTAGAACTTATCACACCCGATCATCACGTGGTGTCTCAGCACGAAGAACTTTCGCAACGGTGCATACTCAGGGAGAACACTTCTTGATAATTTAGTGAGAGATCATCTTATAATGCTACCGTCAATCAAAGCAAGATAAGATGCATAAAAGGATAAACATCACATGCAATCAATATAAGTGATATGATATGGCCATCAACATCTTGTGCTTGTGATCTCCATCTCCGAAGCACCGTCGTGATCACCATCGTCACCGGCGTGACACCTTGATCTCCATCGTAGCATCGTTGTTGTCTCGCCAAGCTTATGCTTCTAGGACTATCACTACCGCTTAGTAATAAAGTAAAGCATTACATCGCGATTGCATTGCATACAATAAAGCGACAACCATATGGCTCCTGCCAGTTGCCGATAACTCGGTTACAAAACATGATCATCTCATACAATAAAATTCAGCATCATGTCTTGACCATATCACATCACAACATGCCCTGCAAAAACAAGTTAGACGTCCTCTACTTTGTTGTTGCAAGTTTTACGTGGCTGCTACGGGCTTAAGCAAGAACCAATCTCACCTACGCATCAAAACCACAACGATAGTTTGTCCAAGCACGTCGGGGGAACCGGTCTCGCGTAAGCGTACGCGTAATGTTGGTCCGGGTCGTCTCGTCCGACAATGCCGCCGAACCAAAGTAGGACATGCTGGTTGGCAGTATGACTTATATCGCCCACAACTCAATTGTGTTCTACTCGTGCATATAACATCAACATAAATAACCTAGGCTCGGATGCCACTGTTGGGTTTCATAGTAATTTCAAAAATCTTCCTACGCACACGCAAGATCATGTGATGCATAGCAACGAGAGGGAAGAGTATTGTCTACGTACCCACGCAGACCGACTGCGGAAGCGTTGACACAACGTAGAGGAAGTAGTCGTACGTCTTCACGATCCAACCGATCAAGCACCGAAACTACGGCACCTCCGAGTTCGAGCACACGTTCAGCTCGATGACGATCCCCGGACTCCGATCCAGCAAAGTATCGGGGAAGAGTTCCGTCAGATGACGGCGTGGTGAAGATCTTGATGTACTACAATAGCAGGGCTTCGCCTAAACTCCGCTACAGTATTATCGAGGACTATGGTGGCTGGGGGCACCGCACACGGCTAAGAAATAGATCACGTGGATCAACTTGCGTTTCTTGATCTATCTTTGGTGCTAGCCCTGCCCCTCTATTTATATCTTGAGCCCTGGGGTCGAAATTTGGAGTTAAAGCCTTCACAAAGTCGGTTTCACCCGATAGGCAAGAGTCCTTCTCAGACTCCAGGGCCAGACGCCAGGGATCCCGGCGTCTGGACCCAGACACCAGGGACCCTGGCGTCTGGCCCCTAGACTCCGCAAAACTTCCTTTTGCGCTTTCCAAAAACCTTGTGGGCTTTCCCCTTTGGCCCAAATAAAGTGTTCTCGCACCCAAACATTTCGGGAAACATCCGGAACCCCTTCTGGTGATTTCCGGAACCCTTCCGGTGACCAAACACTATTATCATATATATCAAACTTTATCTCCGGACCATTCCGGAGTTCCTCGTCATGTCCGTGATCTCATCTCGGGACTCCGAACAACCTTCGGTATATCAAAATGCATAAACTCATAATATAACTGTCATCGTAACCTTAAGCGTGCGGACCCCACAGGTTCGAGAACAATGTAGACATGACCGAGACACGTCTCCGGTCAATAACCAATAGCGGGACCTGGATGCCCATATTGGCTCCTACATATTCTACGAAGATCTTTATTCGGTCAGACCGCATAACAACATACGTTGTTCCCTTTGTCATCGGTATGTTACTTGCCCGAGATTCGATCGTCGGTATCCAATACCTAGTTCAATCTCGTTACCGCAAGTCTCTTTACTCGTGATGTAATACATCATCCCGCAACTAACTCATTAGTTGCAATGCTTGCAAGGCTTATGTGATTGCATTACCGAGAGGGCCCAGAGATACCTCTCCGACAATCGGAGTGACAAATCCTAATATCGAAATACGCCAACCCAACAAGTACCTTCGGAGACACCTGTAGAGAACCTTTATAATCACCCAGTTACGTTGTGACGTTTGGTAGTACCCAAAGTGTTCCTCCGGTAAACGGGAGTTGCATAATCTCATAGTTATAGGAACATGTATAAGTCATGAAGAAAGCAATAGCAACATACTAAACGATCGGGTGCTAAGCTAATGGAATGGGTCATGTCAATCAGATCATTCAACTAATGATGTGATCCCGTTAATCAAATAACAACTCGTTTGTCTATGGTTAGGAAACATAACCATCTTTGATTAACGAGCTAGTCAAGTAGAGGCATACTAGTGACACTCTGTTTGTCTATGTATTCACACATGTATTATGTTTCCGGTTAATACAATTCTAGCATGAATAATAAACATTTATCATGAAATAAGGAAATAAATAATAACTTTATTATTGCCTCAAGGGCATATTTCCTTCAGAAATAACGGTCGTTGTCAGCCTGCATTTGTAGCATTGTGTCGATGTCACGGTTGGACGGTTGATTTCTGAGGTAGAACTGCCCCGAGGTACGAAGGAAATCTTGATAGATGATTTCCGCAAACTCCGATTGGATGCGAAAGAATTCTTGTCTGATGTCCGTGTCCTGGATTGCCGACACGCTCGCGGCCCAATCTTTGAGTTTACTCGGTAGGAGAAGTTGATGATGGTCCCGTACGATCGCCCGCATGTGATGGATGGCGTAGTAGGCACCCTTCTGACCGCCAGGCGGCTGCTTGACGCAGCAGAACATCGTATTGTGGGAGAACACGTGCTTGCCGTACTTACGAATAGGCCTGGTGAAGGTGCCTCCAGATTTGACGTAGCCAGGGAGAACATCATCAAGAACCTTCTTGACATTTGTGTAGTCTATGTTCGACTGACAGTCCGGGTCAAAATACGTGGCCATGGAATATTTGGGGCTTAGGAGGATGAGCGTGCAATGTGTGTCATTGCGGAAAACACGGAATGTTAAAAGAAAAACGATCGAAATCTAAGAATTCATATGTTACGGGGCGGTTGAGGGGAGCACTTACTCGGGAAAGTAAGGCACGAGGAAGTTATCCTTATATTGGTTTGCCAGAATGACGCCTTCGAGGTAAGAAGTCACGACTTGCTGGTCCCTAGCGCTGCCCAAGATCTTGGCACGCATGTAGAAGGGGTCGACTATCACGATGTCCAAGATCTTGGCAACTTGGCTTCTCCGCGGTACCAGCTAGATCGCGCACGTCTTTTGTTGGGTTGGGTTCTTTAGAAGGAGGCCCCATGAAGTCTCCACCGTACCCATGATCAGCAAAGTACTGATCAATGTTGGCAAATGTATCATTGTCGTCGTCGTTCTGATCCTGTGCCATATGCATGTTTGGATCCAGTGGCATAGGGATGTCCGGCACCGTTGCGGCGGTCTTGCCATGGGGCCGACTTGGCGCCGGCACGACTGGCGGTGTTGTCTTTGGGGTGGTGTCCCCCGCCCCCAAACGAATCTGGCTCTTCGGCCAAAGCAGGGGCCAGCTCAGGTAGGCGCTGAGGGTCATCACATCATCATCGTCGGCCTCGACGGGTCGAATCGGAGGTAACAACTCGTCGCAGCCTTGCAGCACCCGAACCAGTTGAACCCTAAACAAGTTGGGTCGCATCTGGGTACCGTGGAACAAGGGGTTGCCCGGTTGAACGATTTTTCCCTTGGCGACATCGACCAACTCGTTGTTCACGAAGTGCAGGAGAGTGCACGGAACGTCGGCGGCGCCCTGCGAAAACATGTAGGGCGTCAGGGATGCCCAGTCAAAGGCAAGGAGATGAAGTCCTCGGCCGAGAGAGGCTTAATTAGTTACCGTGATGATGGCGTCGAGCTCGGCTAATGTCGAGGCACCGCCAACGGCGGGCGTGCAGTTGACGGAGGGGCCGCTTGCTGCAGAGGTGCCAGCCGGCGTACACCAGGGTGCATTAAGCTCCTGTGCCGGCGTCGGAGACACCAATGGCCCTGCCATCGCGTTCTGCGAGTTGCTGGCCGTGAAGCTAGGAATCGGGGGCGGCCCCTGTTGGCCGCCCGCAATCCACGCACTAATCCCCTGGATCAAGGTAGGCACAATGGCGGTGATCGTCGCTCCGAGTTGTTGTTGCACTTTCTCTTGGACAATCTCCGGAATCCACGCCACCTGTGCCCTGAGTTCTTGAACCTCGCGCGCCTGGCTTTCCGAGCTGGTCTTTTTCTCCTTTCGCCCACCAGTGTTATAGTATGATGACCATTTTGTCGACAAGCCTTTGCCGGCCACACGACCGGCTGACGTCGGCTTACTAAGCTTATCCTTGTTCTTCATTACATTCAACGCCCTATTTAGAGTGGTGTCCCAAGGGTTGCTCTTAGTCGACCCCGCGCTACTGCTTTCAGTCGCCTGCGGAAGGAATGTGAACCATTTAGAAATTTGGCTTCATTAATTAGAATGCAACCATATGGAGCTAATTACGTGGGGGTGTATTCCTTACCAGAACAAGCTCAAGCGCCCTGGTCTTCGGATCCGTGGTAAGCTCCTTTGTTTTCGGGTCCTTCTTGTACCGGGCCCTGACAAAGTTCCTCGTCTGCTTGTCACCGTATTTATCGAAGAGGGGCGGTAGGCCTTGCTCGGCACGGTCCGCCTCCTCCTTGTCCCATATAGGCTCCGCCACTCTGTAACCGCCGGGACCGAGTGTGTGTTCACCTAAGTTCAGCTCCCGCATTTCTTTCCCCCACTTACTTGATTCGGAGTTTGCGGTGCTCGAGCAATTGATCTTGAAGTCGTTGTAGTCATCTTCGGTGATTGAAGGATTTTTCTCCTTGATCTTCTCATAACTCTCACCTTTCTCGATCATTCTCTTCACATTGGTTTTCCAAGTAGACAGGGCCTTGCTCATCTTCGTGAGGGCAGCATTGTTCACTTTATTCCCTTTGAGGCTTGTGTTTTCAAATTCAGCGGGGAACTTGTATCGTTCGTGCAGCTTCGTGAAGAGGAGGTTGCGCAAATTCCCTCGGTCAGGATGCCTCAGGTTCTCGGTGTTGATCGAGATGGTGCTCCGGAGAATGCACCCGAGCTGAAGCAAGTACCCCTTGACTATTCGTTCGGGCGCCGTTGGATTCCCGTCGGAGTCCACTTCAGTAACTTCCTCCATGAGGGTGCGGAGCACGGTCGGGCGCCGGTCCTTCCATTGCCTCTTCGGTTGGCTGCCATCTGTGCGTGCGCCGCCATCATCAGTGGTGGCATCCTCGGCGGCACCATCAGTGGTGGCATCAGTGCGGTCATCCTCGGCGGTACCATCAGTGGTCTCAGGATCGGTGGGGAAGGCGGCGTCCTCATGCAAGTGAGGTTGTTCCTCCATCTCCTGGGACAGCTTCCAGAATGCCTTGCCGCCCGAACCCCCGGCCTCATCGTTGTTGGCCATGTTTCTCTCTAAATAGGAACAAAGTTTGGTCAAAAAGTTGGTTATTGTCAAGGAACAAGATCATGGTCTCATCATTTAGGGTTTGTCGACACCGAGGCATCCTAAAAGCTAAGCTTTTATCATTGAGGGTTTTTCGACGCCGAGGCACCGTAAAAGCCTAAGCTTTCATCATTTCGGTTTTTATTGACACCGAGGCACCCTAAAAGCCATGCATTAGTCACAAGTACGCCGGGGCACTTGATCCTACTTAATTAACTACTAAGATACCCCGGCCCATGCATTAGTCAAAAGGTCCCCATATGTCCTATTTTTAGCAAAGTCATGCTAAAATTCACGGAAAATTTCAGCATGACCTTTGCTAAAAATAGGACATATGGAGTACCCGAATTTGCCGGAACGGAAGTTAATTGACATTCCGGCAAACTCAAGGGCCTCTCGGGTGGACAAGGCAAAAAAGGCCTCCATCACAACATGGAAAATACATTGGCATGTGAAGAGGTGAAACAATATATGCATCTCCAAGCAGTATCGTTCAACATTTTGGACAAACCACTACAAGCAACATGAGACACTCAAAACAATTGCTACCAATGAATCTACACTTCTATAAGAAAATAAATCAGAAACTTAGTCTGTCATCATTAGGCAGCCACCATTAGTTATTCCGTTATGTTAAAGCAGAAATAGAAAAATAGACTGAAAACACTAAAATCAGAAACATATCCAACTGTACAGGCCAAAGCATATAGGAAAAGTGAGGGGTTTAACTTCATTTTTTTTTCAGGTTTTCTTGGGTGTATGAGGTCTGCTCTAATTTGTTTTGAAAAGTGAACCTGCTGTACTGGCCAATGCATATAGGAAAAGTGAACCTGCTGTACAGGCCAATGCATATAGGAAAATTAAGTCATGGAGAGTTGTTCATGATTTTCCTTGCCTTTTTTTGTCGAACAAACTTGATGCTTAAATTTTGGGTCTGAACATCAAGGATTACTTTGTACTAGTTTACAGAGACGGGGCTGAACAGTTACTTGTTGTATATATATTGCAATGTTTCTCCAATTTATCAGCTCTCAGTCATAGTAGTACAATATACTTGGTGTATTTATGGGTCCACTTAGCATGAAGGAGCTTGATCAAATTGAGAATCAAACAGAAATATCGTCAAGCATATCAGGTCAAAGAAGGCAAAAAACTTGTTACATAAGGTAAGGTTCAACAACTTCAGAACTTTTTCTGTGATACAAATACTGCTTCAGTTTAAGAACATGTCTTAGTTTTGAATTCTCTTAGTGAAAACCTACTTCAGAGCATCTAAATGGTGATGTATCCACTGTAGTTAGGATTTAGCTCAACTTTTAAGAAAAAACATTCTATAGAGTTAGGTTCACTATATATGACAGTGTTGTTAGTGGTTCTGCCTTGCTTATGTCAAAGCTGCATATTTTTGGAGAATAAGGTATTCCTTGATGAGCTATTTGACCTCAGAAATAAGGTACTGATGGATCAGGAACTTCGTACAATCCTCACCCTAGATAGTATGCTCCTTCTGTTACTATTGTTTATTTAATGGCTAACAAAATGAGCTGCAAGAGCAAGAATTGCAGGATCAAAATGACCTCAGAAATCCTCCTACCGGCAGGAAGATCCAGCTTGCGAGGGGAGAGGGGGAGAGGATGAGGGGGAGCTCACGGGGGCCGTGGTGTGGACGAGGCGACGAGGTGGGGCGACGAGGTCCGGGTGGTGGTGGTGCTCCAGCGACGGTGGTGTGGACGGGGCGGCGTCCGGGCCAGCGGCAACGAGGGCGGCGGGGCGTTGGCGTCCAACGAGGTGTGGCAACAGGGAGAGCGGCGCCGAGGAGACGAGGATGACGGGGCGGCGGGGCGGCGACGTCGGGAGAGGAGAGGGCGGCGTTGCAGCGTCAGGGCGTCAGGGCGGTGACGAGGATGACGGGGCGGCGTCGCGGCGTCGAGGTGGCGGGGCAGCAGCGTCGGGAGAGGAGAGGGGAAGGGGATCGAGGGCGAGGGCGAGGGAGAGAGAGATGATAGGTTTGGGCTGGGGAGGAAATATGGATGGGGGCGGCACAATACTAATGGCGCACCACCCCTCGGTGCGCCATAAGTACATCCATACTAATGGCGCACCTCACCCTGGTGCGCCATTAGTATTTTTTCTTGATTTCTGCTCGAGCCAACAGGTTATCTTCCACCTGACCTGATCCACACCAAGTTCCCTCTACTAGCTCGACTGGTCAGTA
This sequence comes from Triticum urartu, assembly GCF_003073215.2. Lineage (NCBI taxonomy): Eukaryota > Viridiplantae > Streptophyta > Magnoliopsida > Poales > Poaceae > Triticum > Triticum urartu. The sequence continues at coordinate 298,900,852 of NC_053025.1, forward strand.
GCTAGTTCTCACACCAGGAGGTCCTGGGTTCGATTCCCAGGCTCCACAATTTTTTTTATGCATTTAAAATGCTATTTGATACTTATTTGTGTTTAAATATGTTCAAACTTGTTTAAATCATAACAGCAATATTTTTTTATAAGACAGTAATAATTTTTTTTAAAATATCATCAAACAGTAATGCCGGTGGAGCAGGGGAGGGTGCGCGGGGTGCGGGGGGCCGGCGGCGGCGGTTGAGTAGGGGAATCGAGGGTGCGGGGGGTCGGCTGCGGTGGCCGGTGGACCGGGGGGTGCTCGGCGGTGAGGGGGACCGGATCTGGCGAGGTGGGATAGCGATCGAGATGGAGGGAGATCGAGATCGAGTGTCCATGAAATTTAAAAATATTCATGATAGTTCAAAAAGTGCCCATGAAATACAATCGAGAAATTAAGGCTACGATTTAAATACAATCGATCTTAGCTAGCTATCTGTTCACAATCTTCTTGCCCTTCTTTTTCGCAAATGGAGTTCTTCTGTGGAACGGACGTCCTTTAGGTAGGGTGGTCCTGCTTCTTCTTGTGGTGTATGCTGCTACTTCATCATCGTCGTCATGTTCGATCCTCGGGTCGCCGTACTTGTCGAAGTCTTGCTCATTGGCTACTCCATCCATTCCGATGATCTTCCTTTTGCCTCTCCTCACGACAACACGACTGGGCTTTGACGGGTCGGTAATGAAGAAGCATTGGTCCACTTGGGAAGCCAGTACCCATGGCTCATTTTTCGTGGTGACGTTTGCGCCCGCGGTCTTGGATTTGGCTTCAGGTATAACCATGGTGGTGAAATACTGGTCTTCTTTTAGGACGCTCTTGGCCCATCTGACATGGAACATCGGGACCTTCTCTCCAACGTAGCTCAGCTCCCAGATCTCCTCGATCCTTCCGTAGTATCTGTCCTTGTCGTTACCGGTGTAGGATTCCATCGTTACCCCGGAGTTCTGATAACCATCGCTCTTCATGTCCTTGGCCTCGGTGTAGAATGTGTAGCCGTTGATATCGTACGCCTCATAGGTCATCAGATTGTGCTCGGCGCCCTGTGACAAGGCGAATATGAGTTGTTCTTCCGCGGAAGAATCCTCATGTAAAGGGTACGACAGAAGCTTCTGCTTGAACCAACGCGTGAAACATGAGTTGTGCTCTTTGAGTATATCTCCATCCGTCCTCTGTTGGCCTCGGTCATTGTACGTCTTCTTAATAAAGGTTTTGTGCTCTACCACCCAAGGATCGACCACGTCTATGTGTTGTAGCGCGACTAGGTTTGCTCTTTCAAAGTCGGCGAGTCGACCCTCGAAGTCGACATGCATTTCGCGGCGACCCTCACGGTGACCCCATCCAGCGAGCCTGCCGAGGTGCCTGTTGACGGGCAGACCAACGGGGTTCTCGATGCCTAGATAATTCATGCAGTAGGAGATGCACTCTTCGGTCAGAAAGACCCTGGCTATGCTTCCCTCTGGACGTGACATGTTGCGAACGTATCCTTTGATGACGCCATTCATCCTTTCAAACGGCATCATGCTGTGCAGGAACGTCAGCCCGAGTTGGATGATATCGTCCACGATATGGACCAGCAGATGCACCATAACGTCGAAGAATGCGGGCGGGAAGTACATCTCAAGCTCGCATAGTATCACCACGATCTCTTCCTATAGCCTTCTGAGTTGCCTCACGCCAACAGACTTCCGAGAGATGACGTTGAAAAAGTTGCATAGGCCAAATAGCGTTTCACGGACGTGCGCGTCCATGATCCCACAGATTGCAACTGGAAGTATCTGCGTCATCAGCACGTGACAGTCGTGAGACTTCATCCCGCTGAACTTCAGCTTCGCTGGGTCTAGGTATCTGCTTATCTTCCCCGCGTAACCGTAAGGAAGTTTTACTCCTAGGAGGCAGGTGAAAAGCTGCTCGATCTCCTCCTGACTTAGAGTGAAGCACGCGGGAGGGTAGTCATTTCCGGTCTTCTTGGCCTTTTTGCCTTTGCAACGACTTTCCGTGTCCTGCTTCGCCTCATCATCATCATCATATATAGCATGAAGCTCCTACCTGATGCCCATTGATTTCAAGTTTGCCCTTGCTTTCGGCCCATCTTTGGTCCTCTCTGGCATGTTGAGAAGGGTACCAAGCAGACTCTCGCACACGTTCTTCGTGATATGCATTACATCAAGGCTGTGAGGCACACGGTGGATCTTCCAGTACGGCAAGTCCCAGAAAACAGACCTCATTTTCCATACCTTCAGCAGCGGCTCTGGCGCCTTTCGCTTCTTTCCCGGCTCTGGCACCTTTTGCTTCTTTCCCGGCAGTGGGTAGTCTTTCCAATTTTTCAACAGCTCGTCTATTTCCTCGCCGCTCCTCGTACGCGGGCGTCCTCGGGGTTCGGTTTCACCATCGAACAGATCCTTGCATTTTCTCCACGGGTCATCGTCGCGAAGCCACCTTCGATGTCCCATGAACACGGTTTTCGAAGACCCGGGATCTCTGTCTAGCTGGCGATACATTGTGTCATCCATGCACCTGACGCATCCAGAAAATCCGTGGACCACCTGCCCCGCGACATATCCGTAACCGAGATAGTCGTGCACCGTCGTGAGCAGCACGGCTCTCATAGGGAAATATTCTTTCTCTGCGGCGTCCCACGTATTGGCTGGCGTTTTCCACAGCGTGTCAAGCTCCTCTTTCGGCAGCCCCAGATACAGATTGATGTCGTTCCCTGGTTGTTTTGGTCCTTCAATTAGCATACTCACGTGAATGTACTTCCTCTTCATGCACAACCAGGGGGGAAGGTTGTACATCCACACAAACACAGGCCAGGTGCTATGTGTGCTTCTCTGGCTGCCAAACGGATTGACTCCATCGGTGCTCGCGCCCAGCACGATGTTCCTTCGATCGTTCCCAAATTCTGGGTCTTCGAAGTTCAACGCTTGCCACTGGCTCGCATCCTTAGGGTGACTCAGCATCTTGTCTTTTTTATCTATCTCCGGATCATTTGCGTCATCTTCTCGCTTCTTCTCCTCCCTATCCGCGTGCCAACGCAGGAGCTTTGCTACCTTAGGGTCCGCGAAATACCGCTGCAGACGAGGAGTGATCGGAAAGTACCACACCACTTTTCGAGGAGCTTTCTTCCTCTTCTTGTATCGAGTGACGCCGCACACCGGACAAATGGTAGACTCCGCGTGCTCGTCCCGATAAATGATGCAATTGTTCATGCACACATGGTATTTCACGTGCGGTAAATCCAGAGGACACACGATTTTCTTCGCCTCCTCCAAACTGGTCGGGCACTTGTTCCCCTTGGGAAGACATTCGTGCCAGAATGATATGTTCTTGTCGAAGCATGCGTCGGTCATTTTGTGTTTTACCTTCATCTCCAGAGCCATGAGCATTACTTTCAGGCGGGTATCCTCGGGCCTGCATCCTTCATACAATGGAGTAACCGCGTCTAACTCAAGTTGATCCATCTTGGGTTTCTCTCGGGCGGCAGCTCTTGCGTTATCCGTCTGCTTGAGAAGCAGCTCTTGAATATGAGGGTCCTGCACCCAGCCCATCGATGGTCCAGCGTCGTCTGCTCCACTGGCATCATCATCTTCATGATCATGCCCATCGTCTGCTCCGGCATCTTCCTCATCATCATGTCCTGCATCTTCTACATGATGACTGTGTACAACATCACCGTCGTGATCATCTCCTGGGGATTCTTCGTCTTCTCGCCCGCCCGAGCCGCGGTGGTTGTCTTGCTGCCCTTCCTCATTTCTTGCCCGGCCCCCATGGACGACTTCGTAGTCATCTTCATCACCTTTCCACCGATAGCCATCCATGAAACCACGCAAGAGCAGGTGGTCCCGCACCTGCCCGGATTCCGGGTCCGCAATAAGGCTCTTCAGCTTGCATCTTCGACACGGACATCTTATCTCTGTCTCGTTCTTTTGAAGCATCTCGGCCTTCGCGGACCTCAAAAACCTATTCACGATGCCTTCGGTCATCGTGCAGACCATGGTCGCCTGCGGGGTAGAGCAAAACGATATTTTAGAACCAAGAAAAAATTTGGCATGACTTTCCCTAAAAATAGGACCAAAAAGAATGCTTAATGCCAAAATTCTCGCCGAAACGGAAATGAATCAACATTCCAGCAAAATATTGGCAACTATCGCATTTCAAATACCGGTACACCTCCAAACACAAACACATATGCAACACCACAAACATATGCAACACCACGAACATACATAGATCTAGCTAGGCCATAAAAAGTGCATGTGCACATTGTTGTAGGGAGAACAACACAAATATAGCTTCCCCCTTACTTACCTATCAAAACAAGGTAATTTAACCACTTAAATTGAATGAATCTATGGTGGAAATGAGGTGAAAAAGAGGAGGCACCCGAGACAAGGAGGAGGTGGAGAGAATGAAGTGGGGAGAAAGTGAGTGTGGGTAGGAGAGGCTGTCCAAAATATCTTGTTGCTGCCCACTTACTAATGGCGCACCAACTCTAAATGCGCCATTAGTAATCCAGGTTACTAATGGCGCACCTTCTGGTGGTGTGCCATTAGTAGTTTTGCAAAAAAAAATACTAATGGCCCACTGTTCCACAGTGCGCCATTACTAGTTTAAACTAGTAATGGCGCACGGTCGGACAGTGCGCCATTAGTAGTTTTGCAAAAAAAGGAATAAAAAATATAATAAAAAAACAACATTAGTGGCGCACTTTCCGACAGGTGCGCCATTACTAGTTACAACTAGTAATGGTGCACTGTGTTTGGATGCGCCATTAGTATGTTTGGACAGGCGCATTAGTTCAAAAAAAAATTTGATACTAATGGCGCACCCTGGGCCAGGTGCGCCATTAGTAGTTTCAGCTCTAATGGCATATCAGAAGGTGGTGCACCATTAGTATATACTAATGGCGCACCGCTTGTCTGGTGCGCCATTAGTGTCAATCTCATCTATAGCCCTTTTTCTAGTAGTGGAGGAAAGGGTATGATCAACAAAGCTTGACTTGAACCCACCGGAGAAGAAAAAGAATGAAAAGTGACGAACTAGTAGAACATCTTCATGAGAACCGCCGGGTAAGAATATTGACGGAAAAGGAATGGAGAGGCTTCCCATCAATAAAAGGGTACTTGAATAAGAAATCTGAGTCCTTGAAGAAAAAGGGTGGGAGGGTGGGAAAACAAAGACAACTTGGAGACGGATGAAACAAACACCGTTGACGAAAAATTTGAGTTGATCTTGTGGATGTTGAAAATGATCGGATCCACTTGAATAGAGACACACCGGTTCAGAAGAAATTGAGATGGAAAACTCGACGATCACGAAGGATTGGTATTCACGTAAAAATATGAGAACACCGCTTAGAAAAGGTATGGAATCAACACTTGACATTGAAGCAACTCGAATACCACAACTCAAAACAAAAACAAAGGATTGGCTTACAGAATAAGCCGGAACAAACATATGATAGAAATTTCGTCCGAAGTTTTCGTGGTGGGGCCTACACGGGCTCGATCGTACAGCACCATCATGTACAAGGCAGTGCACATGACATACGAAGCGTCCCCGAGTCAGCATAGCCAAGGACTCTTTAAGACACAACGAGACCACTGTAAAACCAACCGTGGATAGGCGGACCACTAGACATCGAACCCCAATTTCATATCATACATCTGTCGGAAAGATATCCTAAGAGCTACTTGAATTCCCACTTATAAACTCCCGAAACTTTCCGGTTATGCAATCAGGTGTTGGGGATACAAGGGAAGCATAATATCTCACCCAAAACTAGCAAATCCTACATCCAGCTATATCCATCCTTCAACACATAACCAAGAAACCTTTGGAAATCGTTTACCTCAACCTTTGAAAAGCATCCGTTATACGAGTTATGGCAATACTCCCGAACTTGCACCCCAATACTGGGTGGCATCGAGGTTATCTCACCAACAACTGCATAAAAGAAATTTTCGATGTTGGCGAAACTAATCTCAGGTATTCCAGAACTGCAACGATAAAATTGTGACGACAACACCTCGGAGCTCAACTCCCCGGGACACTGCCACAACCCCTAAATGTCAGGAGGCACCAAGAACAATGTTCTCGTCACAAAACCATCGGAACGATTCCAAGATACCCGCGTGATCTTAAATTTTTTTTTAGTGAAATCTGAGAAGAGAAGAGTCAAAACTCTACGTCAAGATACCTCACCAGAGCGACGACGTGACTGAGGAGTAAAAAGAATTCGCTAACTCTCCGATATATATAATCCTAAATGACTCAAAACATTTTTCTAGACTCAACAACGCCAACGATTCGATCAAGCAGGGGTCTCCTAAGGTCGGGGAAGGCTCTGATTACCAACTTGTAACGCCCTCGATGCGGCTATATCTCCCACGTGTCAAAGCACGACTTAGAGGCATAACCGCATTGAAAGCAATGTCGCAAGTGAGGTAATCTTCACACAACCCATGTAATACATAAGGGAAAAAGATACATAGTTGGCTTACAATCGCCACTTCACACAATTACATGAATAAAGCATTACATCAACCAGATACAATCAAGGTCCAACTACGGAACCAAAATAAAAGAAGACTACCCCAAATGCTACACAGATCCCCGATCGACCCCAACTGGGCTCCACTACTGATCCACTAGAACGAAGCAACACAACGGACAAGATCTTCATCGAGCTCCTCCTTGAGCTTGGTTGCGTCACCTTCACTGTAACATCGGCACCTGCAAACTGGTTTGGAAGTATCTGTGAGTCACGGGGACTTAGCAATCTCACACACTCGCGATCAAGACTATTTAAGCTTATAGGTAAAGGTATGAGGTGGAGCTGCAGCAAGCGACTAGCATATATGGTGGCTAACATACGCAAATGAGAGCGAGAAGAGAAGGCAAAGCACGGTCGAGAAACTATGATCAAGAAGTGATCCTAGAACAACCTACGTCAAGCATAACTCCAACACCGTGTTCACTTCCCGGACTCGCCGAGAAGAGACCATCACGGTTACACACGCGGTTGATAGATTTTAATTAAGGTCAACTTCAGGTTTTCTACAACCGGACATTAACAAATTCCCATCTGCCCATAACCGCGGGCACGGCTTTCGAAAGTTCAAATCCCTGCAGGGGTGTCCCAACTTAGCCCATCACAAGCTCTCACGGTCAACGAAGGATATTCCTTCTAGCGGGAAGACCCGATCAGACTCGGAATCCCGGTTACAAGACATTTCGACAATGGTAAAACAAGACCAGCAAAGCCACCCAGATGTGCCGACAAATCCCGACAGGAGCTGCACATATCTCGTTCTTAGGGCACACCGGATAGGTCAAGCTACGAGTAAAACCAGCCCTCGAGTTGCCCCGAGGTGGCCCCGTAGGCTGCCCACTTCGGACCAACACTCAGAGGAGCACTGGCCCGGGGGGGGGGGGGGGGGGGGGGGGGGGGGGGGGGGGGGGGTTAAAATAAAGATGACCCTTGGGCTGGCCGTCCCAAGGGAAAGAAAAGGCTAGGTGGCAAATGGTAAAAGCAATGTTGGGCCTTGCTGGAGGAGTTTTATTCAAGGCGAACTGTCAAGGGGTTCCCATTATAACCCAACCGCGTAAGGAACGCAAAATCCGGGAACATAACACCGATATGACGGAAACTAGGGCGGCAAGAGTGGAACAAAACACCAGGCATAAGGCCGAGCCTTCCACCCTTAACCAAGTATATAGATGCATTAATTAAATAAGAGATATTGTGATATCCCAACAAAAATATCCATGTTCCAAACATGGAACAAGCTCCAATCTTCACCTGCAACTAACAACGCTATAAGAGGGGCTGAGCAAAGCGGTAACATAGCCAAACAACAGTTTGCTAGGACAAGGTGGGTTAGAGGCTTGGCTTAACAATATGGGAGGCATGATAAGCAAGTGGTAGGTATCGCATCATAGGCATAGCAAAAGAGCAAGCAACTAGCAAGCAAAGATAGAAGTGATTTCGAGGGTATGGTCATCTTGCCTGAAATCCCGCAAGGAAGAAGAATGAGTCCATGAAGAAGACAAACGGACGTAGTCGAACGGGTCCTCACAAACGCGACGTTATCGGAACCAACCCGAAGAAGCAACACCGGAAGGAAGCACACAACAAAGTAAACAACCATCACATAAGCATGGCATGATGCGCAAACAAGTATTATGCATGTCCGGTTTAATGAAGCATGGCATGGCAAAATACACAAACAATCCTACAAATTAAGTGGAGCTCAACATGCAACTCCGTTGCATATTGACGAAGCACCACATTCAAGTTATTTAGTTCACACTAGGTTATGTACTCAAAAATATTAAATGTTGGTTAACATGGCAAGAGATGAAGCAAAAGAAAACTACCTATCTAGGCAAGTTTAAGTGAGGCCGGAACAACAAACAACAAATCCGGAAACTCCTCATGTGCATATATTAGGTTTGGTCCTGTTCCGCCCTAAACCATATTTTAGAGTTGTTAAACATGCAAAGTGATGCCACCATGTTAAACTAGGCATTTTTCTACCCCATTTACATATAAGGTTTGTTTAAAACCGAGCTACGGTTAATTACTTATGAATTAAATCATTTTAGCAAGTTATTTAAGCAAATTTAAACAAACATCATTTTAAGCATTTTAAACATGGATGAAATTGAAATATTATGAAACTAGACAGAAATCAAATCACATTTCATATATAACTTATTTTAAACCGATGCACCATTTGTGAGTTATTAAATGAATGAAGTGCAAGGGTTTTTCTATAAATTGGCGTTCACAGGAAAATAGGAAAAAGTTCAAGCAGAAAAAAAATGTAGAGCTGGGCCGAATCTTGCTGGCCCAACAATGGAAAAAAGGGGCTCAGGGTGGCCTCACCATGGGCTTTGCCCATGAGTTGGAGGGGAGGCCTCTGGGCCTGATGCATGCGGCGGTTGCGGCTTGTTGCTGAAGTGGCTCGCTCAACGAGAGCGAAGCAGAGACTGGGCGCTGACCCAGGCGATCGAAGCAGAGTGCGGGGGTCAATGGTGAGAAATCCTGCGGAGCTCCGGTGATGGAGGAAGGCGGAGCTCGCCGGGGATGGAGGGATCCGGGCGCGGGGTCCCCGGATCCGGCGACGGGCGAGGTGCTGGGCCTCACATGGCCGGCGTCAGGAGGTGGACGGGGCAGCGCCACGGCAGAGATTGGGTACCTGCGGGAGAGAGAGAGAGGGTGAGGGAGAGGGAGTCGCGCAAGGAAGGAAAGAGGAGAGGCCGGGGCCTGGTAGGGGTGCCGGCCACCAGCGGTCAAGGCAGCAGAGCAGCAGCTGTAGAAGACGGCGACTCCAGCCGGTTTGGGCGTCCACGACGAAATAGAGGAGGGCCGGCGCGGGCAGTGATGCAGCGGACATGGTGCTGGACTTGGCGGCGGGGAAACCGGTCAGAGGCGAGCATCGTCTGGTGCGGCGAGGTAGCAGGCCGGCGGCGTTGTCTCCTGGGCGGTGGCTTCGATCGAACGGTCGGCGAGGTCGGGCAGCAACAGGGAGGCGTGAGGCGAGGCAGGGTAGGCCTGGGCACCTGCTGAGACGAGGGAGGAGGAAACGCCTCGACCCAATCGGGATCGAGCGCGGGGTCGATCTGAGAGGGAGAGGTGGGGTTTGCTGGTTGGATCGCTGCAGATACGAGGAAGATGCGGCGGCTACAGAGGGGATGGATCCCGAGGGGAATTTGGAGTGGGTGGCGGCTGAGGGGGACAAGCGACCTAGATTTTAGGGTTTTGTCTGATATATATAGCAAAAGGATTAAAGGAGAGGGATTTGGATCATCGGATTGAAATCCAACGGACGAGAATAAAATAGGTAGGGATTCCAAATAAGGAAACTGTGATGTTTTGTAGATGTTTGGGGATGTTCTGGATCCTACGGTGACGACTGTCCGGGTCGGGTCCGGGACAGCTTTCGGACGCGCGCGTGAGGAGGTCCGCGGGCTGACGAGAGAGCTTCAGCTAGGCCTGGCGGTAGGTAGTGAGTTGTGTAGACAGAGAAGAGAGGGAGGCCCGGCGACTGTTTCCGGAGACCGAAAACGTCCGACGTTAGACCGACTATATTGCCGCTATAGTTATTCGTTGGGGCGTCAAACGAACTCCGAATGCGATGAAACTTGACAGGCGGTCTATCTACGCTATAATAAGACCACACACCAACTTTCAACCAATTCCGGGAACATTTTCTGGCCACTTATAAAATACTATTTTGGACATGCCGCGGGCGCGTGCAACTGTGGTTGGGCTCAGAACGAACAACGGAGAGAATGAGGAGACCGGGACAGATGCAAGTTTTTAAAACATGATGATGCAATGCACATGATGACATGATAAGATGCAACACGCAAGCAAATGAAATGGCGACAACGGCGAATAACAGGAAGACACCTGGCACAACGGTCTCGGGGCGTCACAACACTCCACCACTACAAAAGGATCTCGTCCCGAGATCTAGAATGGCACCGGAGGGAAAACGGAAGAGAAAGAGAAAAGGTAAAACTAAGTTGCTTCTTTGACAAACGAGTGAAACCAATGAACCTTGAGAGGTTAACCAATTGGAAAGAAGAATACAACGGAGATGAATAAAGTTGAAAACACTCCGATAGAAAAGAGGAACAAAGAACATTACTAGAACCTTGAGATTGAAGGGCAAGATAAATATTGAAACCACTCCGGTTAAAACAAGATAGAAAAGGATTAAGAATGATATAATTTGGGCAGCACTCCGACTGTAAATGGAAAGAATTGAACATGAACTTGAAAAGATGAGAGGATACTTGATGAGATGAACAACACATTGCCTCTGGAACTACTGAAAGAATGGCACAAGGGGTAAGAACGATTTGAGATGGCACTCCCGTTGAAAAGAGATGCAAGGCTTGATAGGATGAAAAGGACTTGAGCATAAAGGCCCAACACTCCGGTAATGGATAAGCAAGAAAAGATACAAGATCCTGACAAGAACAAGAAGAAGGTTTGAAGAGAGCAACATCACAATGCCTCTGGAAGAAATGAGAGAATGGAATGGAATGAACGGAGGAGAAAAACAAGGTCTTGAGAGAGCACGCTTACAGCAAAAGCTAGAACGGAGTTGTTGGGTTATCAACAACGAAACGAATAAACTTGTTGTGGGCTTATGGAAAACATCTCAAGAACTTGAGGTGAAATTCTGGCACTAATGGAAACAATAGATTGGATAGATGTGAACAAGGAGACGAGAAACTTATTTCACCGGGAGGATAGATGAAGAACTTGGGACATTTATGAGCACCATAAATAGCAACAATCCTTAGGGAAGGCTTTAGGTGAAACAAGACACAAGATAACTCCAATGAAGAGGTTGATGGATTTAAAATACCTCATTCTTAACAACATGTGAATCATGAAATATGAACTCAAATTATCAAGAATGACATAATACCACCTCCAATGATACGGTAGAAATAATTGCACTCCGGATTGCCAAATGCAGAAAACTTGAGCTCCTCTTAAAAGAATCTTGATGAACGCTTCGAGAAGGAATTAAATCCTTTATGAACCATCATGTAGAACATCCATGAAGAACTCAAGTAACAAAAGGATGATCAACCAAAAGGAAAGAGAGGTTGAAAACACAAGGTGAAGAAGCCTTGCGATTATTTAGATGGAGCTTCGCGACGAGATAAAATGGAAAACCTCGGAACTCCGGGAAAAGAAAGATGAATAATTGAGATTAAGAATTTTGTTGAACCTCCGGGAAATGAAATTACTCACTTGGATGAAACAAGAATAAGAATTACGTAACGCGTATCCTTCACCAATTAAATTGATGGCAAGAAACAGATTTGGCATACAACTTATTCTCGTAAAAAAAGGATTAAGATAGATATTGGGCGAACTTGAAGAGGCCTTCGATGATCCACCGGTAGGATTTAAACAACGAATGAATTGATATGAGAACATAGGAAGAGAACTCTTGAACGAACCACCGTAAGAACTAAAAAACGAATGAAGTAAAGGAATGAATCACCTGGAAGAATTAGCAAATAAACGAAGATGCTTGAGAGAATTTAGATCCATGCGAACGAAGAGATTATGAGCTGATTAGAGAATCCTTGATTTAAGCACCGGTATGATTGGAGAATGATAATTGACAGCTGAGAATGAATAAGTCTTCTGAAATGATGGGCTCCAGAGAATCAAATTGAAAAGAATCTTGAATTGCTTCGGATAGGTGAAAAGGATTCTCACAATCGAAACAATTATGAGAGCATGGCAACAAGCTAGAATGATGAATCTTTGAGAGAATGGATAAGATTTGGGGGAAAAACTCTTCTTCGGTCTTCAAAAGTTGAGAATGGCGATGAGAGAAAACCACCATGAGTTTGTTGAGGTACTCCGGAATGAAAATTAGAAAGGTTGAACCTACGATGAAAGAATTAGAAAGATCTTGGAGAAAGACATATGACTGATGACAATTCATTCGTACGTCACACCTCGAAATGAAATTGAGGTTAACTCCGGTATAATTAGAAGAGTCAGGTAAGATCCTGGAAAAAGACCTGTGGGTTAGGGCCCACTCAAAAGAAACACCGTTGAAATGATTTAAAAGAGAGAATGCACCGGTTGAATTAAAATGGCTTGAATGAGATACCAATCTCGAAAGAGCTTGACCGAATGCAGAGTGGAAACACGAATCTTCGAGATATCTTCAGCACACCAGAACAATTGAATAGCGAGAAGTGAATTATTAGGAATTGCACCTGTATGAGAGGGAATTGAAATGAGCACTACTAGGAAAAGGCCTACTAATGGTGCACCTAATTTGGCCATTAATGGCTCATTAGTGGTGCGCCATTAGTGCCACGCCATTAGTATATTTTACTAATGGCGCACCACAGGTGCGCCATTAGTATCTGGTATACTAATGGCGCACCTCAGATGCGCCATTAGTATATACAATAGTGCGCCATTAGTATGCCTCCCAGGGGGCCATGTATACCCAGGTGCTTTGGCATACTAATGGCGCACAACAACAAGATGCGCCATTAGTAACTTCGGCATACTAATGGCGCACTGTTTAATGATGCGCCATTAGTATCCTTTGGCATACTAATGGCGCACTGTGATGTGATGCGCCATTAGTATGAATATTAGGTTTTTTTATTTTTTAATTTTCTGTTTTTTGCACAGGTTACAAAATGTATAATTGGACAAAATATAGACAGCACACATCAACAATAGATTCATCGAATACAATAGAAGATTAGTCTCTGAATACAATTCATCATATTAGTCTCCGAATACAATTCATCATATTAGTCTCTGAATTGAAAAGACCGAACAAAGATAGAACATTATATTACAAGTCTCGACACCGCGAGTAGCGAGTTTGTCTTCACATTACAAGTCGATATCGATCATCTAAACTACCATCACATAGAAGAGAGCTGCGGCCATCACGATGAGCATCATCACGATGAAACTCGTCTTCATCCGGTTCCTCCAGCGCTCCCTCCCCTCTCCCGCCAGATAGCGGGCGTATCTAGATTCGGCTTCGGCCCTAGTGGTGTACCCTTTGTAACTGTTACCGCTGAATCGGTGAACCTGTCTCCGACACTCCTCCCAGTCGTCGTAGACTCCGGGAACCTTACCCTTGTACACGACATACGACGGCATCGCTATGCAGTAGCCAAACGAAACATTAGTACCAATTCACAGACAATACATAAGCAATATATAAGTATGCAACAGAACAATCGGAAGAGAAAAGCAAGACATTAATAGCATCGATTACATCTAAGTTGAACGACTCTCGAAACCAAAGAGACATACTACAAGTTCATTAAAGTTTAATTACAGCATGAGCCAATCGATGTTTCAGAACTAGACACAGCATCACTGCTTTCAACTCGACTCAAGGGACCGGAGCGTGGATGAAGCCGCCGTCTATCGTGGGAGTCATGAAATTGTTGGGTTTCGTAGTAATTTCAAAAAATTTCCTACGCACACGCAAGATCATTTGATGCATAGCAACGAGAGGGAAGAGTATTGTCTACGTACCCACGCAGACTGACTGCGGAAGCGTTGACACAACGTAGAGGAAGTAGTCGTACGTCTTCACGATCCAACCGATCAAGCACCGAAACTACGGCACCTCCGAGTTCGAGCACACGTTCAGCTCGATGACGATCCCCGGACTCCGATCCAGCAAAGTGTCGGGGAAGAGTTCCGTCAGCACGACGGCGTGGTGACGATCTTGATGTACTACATCAGCAGGGCTTCGCCTAAACTCCGCTACAGTATTATCGAGGACTATGGTGGCTGGGGGCACTGCACACGGCTAAGGAATAGATCACGTGGATCAACTTGTGTTTCTTGATCTATCTTTGGTGCTAGCCCTGCCCCTCTATTTATATCTTAAGCCCTGAGGTCGAAACTTGGAGTTAAAGCCTTCATAAAGTCGGTTTCACCCAATAGGCAAGAGTCCTTCTCGGAATCCAGGGCCAGACGCCAGGGATCCCGACATCTGAACCCACACGCCAGGGACCCTGGCGTCTAGCCCCTGGACTCCGCAAAACTTCCTTTTGCGCTTTCCAAAAACCTTGTGGGCTTTCCCCTTTGGCCCAAATAAAGTGTTCTCGTACCCAAACATTTCGGGAAACATCCGGAACCCCTTCCGGTGACCAAACACTATTATCATATATATCAAACTTTATCTCCGGACCATTCCGGAGTTCCTCGTCATGTCCGTGATCTCATCTCGGGACTCCGAACAACCTTCGGTATATCAAAATGCATAAACTCATAATATAACTGTCATCGTAACCTTAAGCGTGCGGACCCTACGGGTTCGAGAACAATGTAGACATGACCGAGACACGTCTCCGGTCAATAACCAATAGAGGGACCTGGATGCCCATATTGGCTCCTACATATTCTACGAAGATCTTTATCGGTCATACCGCATAACAACATACGTTGTTCCCTTTGTCATCGGTATGTTACTTGCCCGAGATTCGATCGTCGGTAT
>NC_053025.1:298916925-298934527 GCF_003073215.2 Triticum urartu
TACTGAGCTTATCCTTGTTCTTCATTACATTCAACGCCCTATTTAGAGTGGTGTCCCAAGGGTTGCTCTTAGTCGACCCCGCGCTACTGCTTTCAGTCGCCTGCGGAAGGAATGTGAACCATTTAGAAATTTGGCTTCATTAATTAGAATGCAACCATATGGAGCTAATTACGCGGGGGTGTATTCCTTACCAGAACAAGCTCAAGCGCCCTGGTCTTCGGATCCATGGTAAGCTCCTTTGTTTTCGGGTCCTTCTTGTACCGGGCCCTGACAAAGTTCCTGGTCTGCTTGTCACCGTATTTATCGAACAGGGGCGGTAGGCCTTGCTCGGCACGGTCCGCCTCCTCCTTGTCCCATATAGGCTCCGCCACTCTGTAACCGCTGGGGCCGAGTGTGTGTTCCCCTAAGTTCAGCTCCCGCATTTCTTTCCCCCACTTACTTGATTCGGAGTTTGCGGTGCTCGAGCAATTGATCTTGAAGTCGTTGTAGTCATCTTCGGTGATCGAAGGATTTTTCTCCTTGATCTTCTCATAACTCTCACCTTTCTCGATCATTCTCTTCACATTGCTTTTCCAAGTAGACAGGGCCTTGCTCATCTTCATGAGGGCAGCATTGTTCACTTTATTCCCTTTGAGGCTTGTGTTTTCAAATTCAGCGGGGAACTTGTATCGTTCGTGCAGCTTCGTGAAGAGGAGGTTGCGCAAATTCCCTCGGTCAGGATGCCTCAGGTTCTCGGTGTTGATCGAGATGGTGCTCCGGAGAATGCACCCGAGCTGAAGCGAGTACCCCTTGACTATTCGTTCGGGCGCCGTTGGATTCCCGTCGGAGTCCACTTCAGTAACTTCCTCCTTGAGGGTGCGGAGCACGGTCGGGCGCCGGTCCTTCCGTTGCCTCTTCGGTTGGCTGCCATCTATGCGTGCGCCGCCATCATTAGTGGTGGCATCCTCGGCGGCACCATCAGTGGTGGCATCAGTGGGGTCATCCTCGGCGGTACCATCAGTGGTCTCAGGATCGGTGGGGAAGGCGGCGTCCTCATACAAGTGAGGTTGTTCCTCCATCTCCTGGGACAGCTCCCAGAATTTCTTGCCGCCCGAACCCCCGGCCTCATCGTTGTTGGCCATGTTTCTCTATAAATAGGAACAAAGTTTGGTCAAAAAGTTGGTTATTGTCAAGGAACAAGATCATGGTCTCATCATTTAGGGTTTGTCAACACCGAGGCATCCTAAAAGCTAAGCTTTTATCATTGAGGGTTTTTCGACGCCGAGGCACCCTAAAAGCCTAAGCTTTCATCATTTCGGTTTTTATCGACACCGAGGCACCCTAAAAGCCAAGGTTTTATAATTTAGGGTTTGTCGACGCTGAGGCACCCTGAATGCTAAGTTAAGTTTTCATCATTTAGGGTTTATTGATGCCGAGGCACCCTAGGTTGACTAATATATATGGGTATCTTCTAATAATATACCCTATCAAGGAAAGGGAAGGAGAATTCTAAGTTGGGCCTAATCACTTGGCTCTATTGCCACCTATGGTTTAATGCAGCAAGAATAAAGGGGCAGTTGATCCTACTCAATTAAGTACTAAGATACCCCGGCCCATGCATTAGTCGCAAGTACCCCATATGTCCTATTTTTAGCAAAGTCATGCTAAAATTCACGGAAAATTTCAACATGACCTTTGCTGAAAATAGGACATATGGAGTACCCGAATTTGCCGGAACGGAAGTTAATCGACATTCCGGCAAACTCAAGGGCCTCTCGGGGTACAGCAGCAGCATCACAAGTTGACAAAATTCCCAAGTAGTACAGCAGCAACATCACAAGTAGTACCAATGAACATATAGTCCAGCAGATTCTGAATTTCGATAAATGACAACAAGTTAACTCATTCTGAACATATAGTACCAGTGAACATATAGTCCAGAACATATAGTCCAGCAGCAGCATCTATTTACCAACTTGATTTACCGGTCTTGAAAACAGAGATACTTGTATGCCAAAACATATGCTTAAGAATTTACATTTCCACTCAATAAAAGGTTCAGAATGCTGAGTAAGTGGAAACAACGCCTGGGAAGAAAAGGTAGCAAAAGCAATACTATCATCAAAATTCTTTTCTCATGAGCAAATGGGCCTCTTTTGCTGCTAAGCTTCAGCAGTGCTAGCTGCTCAACGCCAAGTACTGCAAATTATATTATACTGGTCCATAACTAAATGATGGGTTCGATTTGTAGAAGTAACAAGTCAGACTTCCATAGATGAAAGTAGCATGATATACTAATTACCAGATGGGGTAGCAATGGATAGAAAAAAAATAAGAATGGTGTATGCACTAAACAAGATCTCATGGCTCTCATGATCATAATTCATGCATGACAAATTAGATATAAAGGTCGCAAAGCTTAGTCCTTATGCCTTAAATCTTAACCACATTTTGCTATTGCTAATTTTACAACAAGACATCCACCATACAATTTTTATTAAAGGAAAAGACTTACGTGAAGTTTAATTAAAGTTTCAGTTAAAGTTTAAATTAAAGTTTCAGTTAAAGTTTTAGTTGATTTTAAAGTTAAATTAAATTTTCACTTAAAGTTTCAGTTAAAGGAGAGCACTTGCTACTGGATTTTAGGGCTATTGTAAGCAGTGCACTACTGCACTATTGTTCATACTCCTGCACTATTGCACTACTGGAATCCTCCTGCAAACTACTGCAAGCAGGAATACTGATGCAAACCTTGGAACTTGTAAGCAGTAGCAGGAGTACAACAAGACAAGAAGATGAGACAATATGGAGGGCACAAGGCAAACTACTGAAAAGGTTTCTTTGTGCTGTACTCCAAAATTCAACCAAACAAATTAACTGAAACTTAATAGCAGCAGTAAGTGCTACACTATTGTTGTCCTACACTAAACTAATACAACCAAACAAATTAATTGAAGAAAAACTACTGAAACTATACAAGCACTACAGTCAGATTACACAAAAGTACTGATGCAAGCAGTACAGTACACAAAACTTGCAAACTTACAAGCACTAATGCAACTTAATTAAGCTACTGGAGTAAGTGAAACAACTGCACTTAATTAAGCTACTGGAGTAAGTAACTCCATGGTGTACTCACTGGAGTACAGCTAAATGTTCAGGAGTACTTCTCAGGCATAAGCAACTGCTGACAACTTTCATACTCCAATGAGAAGAGTACTTGTACTCACAGCAGTTCAGAAGTGCAACTACTCTTTTGTGAAATTCAGTGCATCTACTGCAAATAAAATTCAGTAAATTTCCACCTAGCAACTAGATAGGATGGCCATGGAATTCAGTGCATCTACTTCAACTACTCTTCAAGTATATGAATACTGTGAACCTAACAAGTTTTCCAGAAACATAAGTATTAGGGTGATAACTAGTATATCAATTTCATTGTGATAATTGTACCCTGAACATTTCAGAAACTCTATTATTGTGTTGGTCACTATAAAACAGGAGTATGAAAACCAACAACCTAACTAGAGATTGGGCAGACAAATAAAATTAACGGGGGATGGACTAGATAACTGAGTGCAAATTGTGGATAACATGTAAACAAACTACGCAGGCATCAAAGTTTAATTGTTCTTAAGCAGTATCTGGTAGATCAGGGCACACACGCTAAGCTATAAAGTCAGGGCGTCCAGAGTAGATTTGCCGAATCAGGGAACAAAATTAAATTGACATCAACGGCAGCTTTACAAGCTCCAACCTTAATTTACAGCAACAACGATTGGTTGAAGGGTGAAGTGGGATTCAGAGCGACATCTAAGTGAACTGCGTGACCGATTCTAATTCCACTTCCCCAAAGAATTTTTGGTACTAGAATCAAGCAATCAGGGTAGCTTCAATGCCAGTCTATTCCACCGTAGAAAAGATCCAAACCAGTCAAGAGGGGGAGAGGGGGAGAGGGGGAGAGGGGGAGAGGAGGAGGGGGAGCTCACTGGGGCCGTAGGGATAGGGCAGTGGGGCGCAGGGAGGATGTCGGGGACGAGGTCCGGGTGGTGGTGGTGCTCCGGCGACGGTGGTGTGGACGGGGCGGCGTCCGGGCCGCCGGCGACGAGGGCGGCGGGGCGATGGCGTCCAACGAGGTGGGGCGACGGGGAGAGCGGCGCCGACGTCGGGGCCTCAGGCGGCGGTGGTTGGAGACGTCGCGGCGGGGTCGAGGCGGCGTCGGGGCGGCGTCGAGGCGGCGGGGCAGCGTCGAGGAGGCGGGGCAGCGGCGTCGGGAGAGGAGAGGGGAAGGGGATCGAGGGCGAGGGCGAGGGAGAGAGAGGGGATAGGTTTGGGCCGGGGTGGAAATATGGATGGGGGCGGCACAATACTAATGGCGCACCACCCCTCGGTGCGCCATAAGTACATCCATACTAATGGCGCACCTCACCGTGGTGCACCATTAGTAGTTTTTTTCTTATAGCAATGGCACAATACTAATGGCGCACCACCCCTCGGTGCGCCATAAGTACATCCATACTAATGGCGCACCTCACCGTGGTGCGCCATTAGTATTTTTTTTTGATTTCTGCTCGAGCCAACAGGTTATCTTCCACCTGACCTGATCCACACCAAGTCCCCTTTGCTAGCCCGACTGGTCAGCAGCCAGTTCTCACACCAAGAGGTCTTGGGTTCGATTTCCAGGCTCCACAATTTTTTTTATGCATTTAAAATGCTGTTTGATACTTATTTGTGTTTAAATATGTTCAAACTTGTTTAAATCATAACAGTAATATTTTTTTATAAGACAGTAATAATTTTTTTAAAAATATTATCAAACAGTAATGCTGGTGGAGCGGGGGAGGGTGCGCGGGGTGCGGGGGGTCGGCGGCGGCGGTTGAGTAGGGGAATCGAGGGTGCGGGGGGTCGGCGGCGGCGGCCGGTGGACCGGGGGGTGCTCGGCGGCGAGGGGGACCGGATCTAGCAAGGTGGGATAGTGATCGAGATGGAGGGGGATCGAGATCGAGTGTCCATGAAATTTAAAAATATTCATGATAGTTCAAAAAGTGCCCATGAAATACAATCGAGAAATGAAGGCTATGATTTAAATATAATCGATCTTAGCTAGCTATCTGTTCACAATCTTCTTGCCCTTCTTTTTCGCAAATGGAGTTCTTTTGTGGAACGGACGTCCTTTAGGTAGGGTGGTCCTGCTTCTTCTTGTGGTGTATGCTGCTACTTCATCATCGTCGTCATGTTCGATCCTCGGGTCGCCGTAATTGTTGAAGTCTTGCTCATTGGCTACTCCATCCATTCCGATGATCTTCCTTTTGCCTCTCCTCACGACAACACGACTGGGCTTTGACGGGTCGGTAATGAAGAAGCATTGGTCCACTTGGGAAGCCAGTACCCATGGCTCATTTTTCGCGGTGACGTTTGCGCCCGCGGTCTTGGATTTGGCTTCGGGTATAACCATGGTGGTGAAATACCGGTCTTATTTTAGGACCCTCTTGGCCCATCTGACACGGAACATTGGGACCTTCTCTCCAGCGTAGCTCAGTTCCCAGATCTCCTCGATCCTTCCGTAGTATCTGTCCTTGTCATTACCGGTATAGGATTCCATCGTTACCCCGGAGTTCTGATAACCATCGCTCTTCATGTCCTTGGCCTCAGTGTAGAATGTGTAGCCGTTGATATCGTACGCCTCATAGGTCATCAGGTTGTGCTCGGCGCCCTGTGACAAGGCGAATATGAGTTGTTCTTCCGCGGAAGAATCCTCATGTAAAGGGTACGACAGAAGCTTCTGCTTGAACCAACGCGTGAAACATGAGTTGTGCTCTTTGAGTATATCTCCGTCCGTCCTCTGTTGGCCTCGGTCATTGTACGTCTTCTTAATAAAGGTTTTGTGCTGTACCACCCAAGGATCGACCACGTCTATGTGTTGTAGCGCGACTAGGTTTGCTCTTTCAAAGTCGGCGAGTCGACCCTCGAAGTCGACATGCATTTCGCGACGACCCTCACGGTGACCCCATCCAGCGAGCCTGCTGAGGTGCCTGTTGATGGGCAGACCAACGGGGTTCTCGATGCCTAGATAATTCGTGCAGTAGGAGATGCACTCTTCGGTCAGAAAGCCCCTGGCTATGCTTCCCTCTGGACGTGACATGTTGCGAACGTATCCTTTGATGACACCATTCATCCTTTCGAACGGCATCATGCTGTGCAGGAATGTCGGCCGGAGTTGGATGATATCGTCCACGATATGGACCAGCAGATGCACCATAACGTCGAAGAATGCGGGCGGGAAGTACATCTCAAGATCGCATAGTATCACCACGATCTCTTCCTGTAGCCTTCTGAGTTGCCTCACGCCAACAGACTTCCGAGAGATGACGTCGAAAAAGTTGCATAGGCCAAATAGGGTTTCACGGACGTGCGCGTCCATGATCCCACGGATTGCAACTGGAAGTATCTGCGTCATCAGCACGTGACAGTCGTGAGACTTCATCCCGCTGAACTTCACCTTCGCTGGGTCTAGGTATCTGCTTATATTCCCCGCGTAACCGTAAGGAAGTTTTACTCCTACGAGGCAGGTGAAAAACTGCTCGATCTCCTCCTGACTTAGAGTGAAGCACGCGGGAGGGTAGTCATTTCCGGTCTTCTTGGCCTTTTTGCCTTTGCGACGAATTTCCGTGTCCTGCTTCGCCTCATCATCATCATCATCATCATCATGATCATCATATATAGCGTGAAGCTCCTGCCTGATGCCCATTGATTTCAAGTCTGCCCTTGATTTCGGCCCATCTTTGGTCCTCTCTGGCATGTTGAGCAGGGTACCAAGCAGACTCTCGCACACGTTCTTTGTGATATGCATGACATCAAGGTGTGAGGCACACGGTGGATCTTCCAGTACGGCAAGTCCCAGAAAACAGACCTCGTTTTCCATACCTTCAGCAGCGGCTCTGGAGCCTTTCGCTTCTTTCCCGGCTCTGGCGCCTTTTGCTTCTTTCCCGGCAATGGGCAGTCTTTCCAATTTTTCAACAGCTCGTCTATTTCCTCGCCGCTCCTCGTACGCGGGCGTCCTCGGGGTTCGGTTTCACCATCGAACAGATCCTTGCATTTTCTCCACGGGTCATCGTCGCGAAGCCACCTTCGATGTCCCATGAACACGGTTTTCGAAGACCCGGGATCTCTATCTAGCTGGCGATACGTTGTGTCATCCATGCACCTGACGCATCCAGAAAATCCATGGACCATCTGCCCCGCGACATATCCGTAACCGAGATAGTCGTGCACCGTCGTGAGCAGCGCGGCTCTCATAGGGAAATATTCTTTCTCTGCGGCGTCCCACGTATTGGCTGGCGTTTTCCACAGCGTTTCAAGCTCCTCTTTCAGCAGCCCCAGATACAGATTGATGTCGTTCCCTGGTTGTTTCGGTCCTTCAATTAGCATACTCATGTGAATGTACTTCCTCTTCATGCACAAACAGGGGGGAAGGTTGTACATCCACAGAAACACATGCCAGGTGCTATGTGTGCTTCTCTGGCTGCCAAACGGATTGACTCCATCGGTGCTCGCACCCAGCACGATGTTCCTTGGATCGTTCCCAAATTCTGGGTCTTCGAAGTTCAACGCTTGCCACTGGCTCGCATCCTTAGGGTGACTCAGCATCTTGTCTTTTTTATGTATCTCCGGATCATTTGCGTCATCTTCTCGCTTCTTCTCCTCCCTATCCGCGTGCCAACGCAGGAGCTTTGCTACCTTAGGGTCCGCAAAATACCGCTGCAGACGAGGAGTGATCGGAAAGTACCACACCACTTTTCGAGGAGCTTTCTTCCTCTTCTTGTATCGAGTGACGCTGCACACCGGACATATGGTAGACTCCGCGTGCTCGTCCCGATAAATGATGCAATTGTTCATGCACACATGGTATTTCACATGCGGTAAATCCAGAGGACACACAATTTTCTTCGCCTCCTCCAAACTGGTCGGGCACTTGTTCCCCTTGGGAAGATGTTCGTGCCAGAATGACATGTTCTCGTCGAAGCATGCGTCGGTCATTTTGTGTTTTACCTTCATCTCCAGAGCCATGAGCGTTACTTTCAGGCGGGTATCCTCGGGCCTGCATCCTTCATACAATGGAGTAACCGCGTCTAACTCAAGTTGATCCATCTTGGCTTTCTCTCGGGCGGCAGCTCTTGCATTATCCGTCTGCTTGAGAAGAAGCTCTTGAATATGAGGGTCCTGCACCCAGCCCATCGATGGTCCAGCGTCGTCTGCTCCGCCGGCATCATCATCTTCATGATCATGCCCGTCGTCTGCTCCGGCATCTTCCTCATCATCATGTCCTGCATCTTCTACATGATGACTGTGTACTGCATCACCGTCGTGATCATCTCCTGGGGATTCTTTGTCTTCTCGCCCGCCCGAGCTGCGGTGGTTGTCTTGCTGCCCTTCCTCATTTCTTGCCCGGCCCCCATGGATGACTTCATAGTCATCTTCATCACCTTGCCACCGATAGCCATCCATGAAACCACGCAAGAGCAGGTGGTCCCGCACCTGCCCGGATTCCGGGTCCGCAATAAGGCTCTTCAGCTTGCATCTTCGACACGGACATCTTATCTCCGTCTCATTCTTTTGAAGCATCTCGGCCTTCACGAACCTCAAAAACCTATTCACGATGCCTTCGGTCATCATGCGGACCATGGTCGCCTGCGGGGTAGAGCAAAACGATATTTTAGAACCAAGAAATTTTTTTGCATGACTTTCCCTAAAAATAGGACCAAAAAGAATGCTTAATGCCAAAATTCTCGCCGAAACGGAAATGAATCAACATTCCGGCAAAATATTGGCAACTATCGCATTTCAAATACCGGTACACCTCCAAACACAAACACATATGCAACACCACAAACATATGCAACACCACGAACATACATAGATCTAGCTAGGCCATAAAAAGTGCATGTGCACATTGTTCTAGGGAGAACAACATAAATATAGCCTCCCCCTTACTTACCTATCAAAACAAGGTAATTTAACCACTTAAATTGAATGAATCTATGGTGGAAATGAGGTGAAAAAGAGGAGGCACCCGAGACAAGGAGGAGGCGGAGAGAATGAAGTGGGGAGAAAGTGAGTGTGGGTAGGAGAGGCTGTCCAAAATATCTTGTTGCTGCCCACTTACTAATGGCACACCAACTCTAAATGCGCCATTAGTAATCCAGGTTACTAATGGCGCACCTTCTGGTGGTGCGCCATTAGTAGTTTTGCAAAAAAACATACTAATGGCGCACTGTCCCACAATGCGCCATTACTAGTTTAAACTAGTAATGGCGCACGGTGGAACAGTGCGCCATTAGTAGTTTTGCAAAAAAAGGGAATAAAAAATATAAGAAAAAAAACAACATTAGTGGCGCACTTTCCGGCAGGTGCGCCATTACTAGTTACAACTAGTAATGGCGCACTGTGTCTCGATGCGCCATTAGTATGTTTGGACAGGCGCACTAGTTAATTTTTTTTTGATACTAATGGCGCACCCTGGGCCAGGTGCGCCATTAGTAGTTTCAACTCTAATGGCGTATCAGAAGGTGGTGCGCCATTAGTATATACTAATGGCGCACCGCTTGTCTGGTGCGCCATTAGTGTCAATCCCATCTATAGCCCTTTTTCTAGTAGTGCCGTGAGGAGGTCTTGAATCCACAAGGGGATCTTCCCATAAAGGGGTCTTGAATCCAAGGTGGATCTTCTCCGAAGAGGGGTCGCGGTCTCTCTCAAGGAGTTGATCTGATATGGATGAGCGAAGCTCTATCTCACAAATGAGCTAACACAACGCTGACCCTAACTGGGAGGTGGTGGAGGAGTATATATAGTCTAGGGACACGAAGGGGTAAGTGAGGAGTACATGGGCTTCAGCCCGCAACACTGGACACAACCAGGGGCCGGTCGTCCGACAGGTACCAGACGTCCGGTGGCTCGCGAGGGTCCATCGTCCGGTACTTGTCGGACATCCGGCGTTTTGGCTCGGTTGAGGTGGCGCCAGATTTTTGGAGACGGTCGGACTCCCGGTCGCTGGAGTGTGTCGAACGTCCGGTACTTGTTGGACGTCCGGCTGCTGTAGCTTCCGTTGGCTGGCCCTTCTTGCTGGATGAGTTCCCAGGCATCGGATGTCCGGTGTCGTCCGGTCGTCCGGTGGCTGAAGCTTCCGAGCAGCTCCTTCTCTTTCTCCTCGCGCGTGGTGTCCCTGCCGTCTTATCCACAGGCTTCCTCTTGGTTCCCGGTCATGCATAGCACACATGTTTGAGGTAGTAGCCATGTCTCACATGTGGAAAGTGATGATTCGGAGAGGAGTGAGTTCACCTTATGTCCAATGTTGTATACTTGAGGTCTCATCTTATGTTCTCTTGGGGCTTGGAGAGTAGTTGGAGTGTACATGGGGATGAACGTGGGATGCTCCGCGTCATCTCCCCCCCTTGGAAAAGATCCGACCTCGGATCGTGATCCTCATGACCATGGAAACAGTTGTCGTGGACGGACTTGTAGTTGGACGGAGTTGAAGGCATTGCGCAATCCAAGTACTCAAATGTGTCTCCGGTATGTGGTACATGCAAAATGATCAAACACGAAGTACACTTGGAAATAGAATGGCTAGCACTCAAAAGGTGTCCATCAAGTAAGCATAATGTCGTCCAATGGAGTTGTTCATAGCAAGGCACAAGATGCATGTCCAAATGATGTAAAATGACATGTAAAGCATTTATGTTGGCAAATGCAATCATTGTGCACACAAATGTGTCGTGAATATGATCAATGCAACCTCGGTGCAAAATGATGTCATAGTGAGACGGTTTATCAAAATCATGAACATGGTAATGGGTGCTCAATATGAGTATGTGATCATGCAATTGATGGTGGGAAATAAGATCATGATGTAAGAATATGCCATCAAGGAAGATCACAACAAATTTGCTAAGGAAATGCATCGGCTCATATATCATGGATGACATGGGAATACAAGATGCAACAAGGCAATCATAATATAAGTCAATCCATGCATAAGATGCAAATTTGTCATGTGTGTGAGATGTCCAATGAGCATGACATGTGTGAGCACAATCAACAAATATGGAGGTGTTGGTGTACCAATGCGCTATGTTGTGGCATGAGTCGAGGTTCGAAGGTGCTTCCAATAAGTCCGAGCGCTCCTCAATTTGAAGGTCCATAGAGCTAATCTTCAATGTCGGTCCTTCCTCCAATAGATGTATCATGTAGACAAGAAGAAGGAGACAACAATGAAAGAATGACCCATCCAATAAGCGTATTTGAGGATGGCTCAAAGGTAAGGAGTTCACCTTTAGGAGATTGTCGCAAATGTTGGTGTTGCAGATCGTGTATGCCTTTGTATGACCAAGTTGTCGTATAACGGCACCGCCTTGTGAAGCCTCCAAAATGAAAGAACATGACAAACACTTGGAAAAACAAATGAGGTTAGCGGAAGTGCAAAACCTATCATTCGTGTTGTAAGATACCCAACAAGTGTATGCATCATGCTCATCATAAGAAAGGACAAGGGAGCATTTCATAGTATGGAGGCATATGATGCGAGAACAACCAAAGACAATAGGCTCAATGAAACAAGCATGCATCACAAGTAATATGTCCAAGTCTCCACGATCAATAAGGATAGCAAGTTGGCACTCAATACAAGTGGATATGAAGGATGCCACTAATGGATACAAGAGACAATGATCAAGATAAATCATGTGAGAGGCAAGAGCATATATGTCATCAACACAAGAAAGTGAGTAATAGTGGAACATGGGTGATGCGACAAAGCAAGCAATCATAGTGATCAAGTCAAGCAAGCTAGTAGTGCGAAGATACAACGTATTAGAAGGAAGCATGGCAAGCATGTCATATGTGCAAATAGTGGGCATGAATAATGCACGTGACATATCACAAGCATGAATGCAAGATATGAGAAAAATAGCATCACTAGCATGAGGCACATGATAAACATGGCAATAGCAACAAGGATCTCCACCAAGCATGCAAATACACATATGAGTAGTAAAATGGTGAATCATGGGTAAGTGCAAGCAAGGGTCACAATTGCATGGCAAAGACATAGAAATAGGCATAACATGCAAAGTGAACATGGTATGATGGGCATAAATGACCAAGTAGTATATATCCCATAGCCGTGTGAGAATCAAGTAGAAGAGATGCGCGTAGTCCTTGCACAAAAGGAACGGTGGTAAGGATAGTCCACGGGATCCCAAATCGTCGTTTCTCTCAAGAGCTCGTTTCGTCAACTCTTGGGATTGAGAGGTTGACGAGTATATGTGAGTACCTATACAAAACAAAGACAAAGGGAAAATTGTGTGTGCGTGGTATATATACAGATCATCCATCATGATGCGCACCTGCAAGTGTTGGTTAGCACAAAATAGCCAATGCTCAAATAAATAAGATGCGTGATATAGAAACATGTCATCCATCATGATAGGTTTGTTGTTATGTATAGCATAATGGAGACTCAAATTGTGTAATGCATCACAAGAAATATGTAGAGGATTCTTATTCATGAAATGCATACTGTGCAAGCAATTATGGGAATCATGCAAAGTATGGAATGCATCAAAATCTCCTAATATGTATGAGGAAACTATGGGGGTCTCCTCATGATCATTAGTAGAAACATCACATGGAGAATATTGACAACATCGAAAAGAATGCATATTTGGAACATTGTGATCATGGCATGGCATAGTAGATGAATTGCGCAAATCATGTAAAGGAAGCATAGCAAAATCATCACATGAAAAACAAAAGCCAATTACCATCATCTCGTCATCTATGCCATAAGTGCAAATGGGATTTATTTTAATGGGGCATGCATAGCTACTATGTTGAGATTGAAATGATGCAATATGGGATATCTCACTCATAGCATATGACAAGTTCAAAAGATTATCAAACATGATGTGACCAATAGAATTTTAACAAGATGTCCTATGGAGCATGGCATCACAACTAGGCAAATCAACATGCTCATCATCATATTCATCATAAATAGGTAAGTCATGACATGAAGAATTCACACTAGCATGAAGCATGGGAATAGGTGGATCAACATCATGCACGCAATCATTGGTAAAATAGTCCACTAGTGGGACAAGAGAAGCACCATCACCTATGTTACCTTTGGAGCATCGCTCATGTGTTGTAGGTGAGGTGTCGAAGACCGAGTCGTGGTCATATTCTTCTTGATGGAACCATGTGGGGGGTGCATCATCGTCCACCATTGCCATCATTGTCTCCATTGGAGGTATGGACTCGTCGAGGATAGGCGTGTCGTCATGTAGGAGACCTAGCACCAAAGAAGAAAACATACTCGGAGTAGAGGTTGAGTCGTTAGAAATCATAGTGGCCTCAATCATAGTGGCCTCAAATGCCGTGTCAACTACCTCACTCACTAAATGTTGTGGCTCACTCACTCCCTCTTGGATGCTCTCACTCATATGGTTGGTGGAGTCACTCAAATGGCTCTCAACCTCACAAAGAATGTGTGGCATGCTCTCAAGTGTGGGGCTAGTGGTGGTCACACTCATCCTCTCATAGGAAATGCTCTCAATGTCACGTATGGTGGAGTCACTCATTTCACTCATATTTTGGTGGCTCTCCTCACATGGAAATTGGGTCATCTCATGATATGTGGGTGTCGGAGAGATGTAGGTGCAAACATCTCCATGCTCAATCATGTCATAGTCGTAGCCGTGGATGAAGGCCGAAGATGGCACATCATCACTCTCCTCTAAGACCAAAGATAAGGTCTCATGTGCGGTCTCGTAGCTTGACTCAGAGTATGAGTCCAATATGGGCGCTGTCCTCATGTTGTTGAAGAGGTTCGTGTTCGTTGCCATGGCCGAAGGGGATGGCCCTTGCTCGACCTTCTTGTCACCATCTTGTTGTTGGAGGCCCATATGATGTGGCACCTCGTAGCTCGTCTCCATGACCGAAGGGAAATTCCCATGCTCGGCCATCTTCCTTGAGGGGCTTCCAAAGATGGAAGTGTCACCCTCGCTCGTAGGTGGTCGCCTTGTACTTGATGATGTCGATGTAGGCGAACTCACGGGAAGTAGGCGAAGATGACGTATGTCCAAAGGAGAAGATGCCTTGATAGCACTTGGCGAAGATGCCGAAGTGGTTGTTGTATTCGTAGCTCCATCTTGGTGGTGCTCGTCTCGCGGTCTTCTCTTATGCTCATGAAGTTTGAACTTGGCGTGAAGTAGGGCTTGTTGGGACTTATGCATTTGCGCTTGATGAGCATCGCCATGATGATGGTTTTGTTGCCGTACTTGAGCTCATAGTAGATGTCGTTTGTTGTCGTCGTGTACATGTTGCTTGGAGGTGACTTGCCCTTCATGACGATGTTGACGATGGTCTCCATGGAGATGTGGACGTGGACGACTTGCGCTTGTATCTTGTTTGTGCTCTGTAGACTTGTGACTTGAATGTCGCTGCCTTGAGTATGATGAAGGGGAAGAATGATTGATCAACAAGGTCCGAATCTCGTCCATCCTTGCATCTTGCTCCTCCTTTTGTGCGGAAAGCTTGTTGTCGATGTAGTCCCTTTTCCGTGCTTCGGAGTGACGAATGTCGATGGAGAGGTTCTCGATGCACTCTCGCAATCTTGATTGTGCGCCTTGCATTTGTCGTTGTAGATCGAAGATTGACGCTTTGGTGATGTAGTTGTTCACGCCGTCGTTGTTGTCGAAGACTAGAGATGAAATGCCTTGCCTATCCATCACAATACTCGAGCAAAGTGGAGAAAGGAGAAGAACTATACCAAATGTACCTTGACCGATGTTGAAGATGGATCAATGATCACTCAATGATGTAACAAGGAAATAGCACAATTGGTACCAATTCTTGTCGGTTTCTCACACCTACACAAGTAAAGGCTTATGGTGGAGCTTGGTGAGAATAGTGGCATAAATTTTTTGATGTAAAGTGTTAGCAAGAGTCAATAATGTTGAAAGAGATTCACAAATTCGCAAGTGAAACAAGTAGACCAATAGCAATGAATGGCACACGAAAACACACACATGGATAGATAAATGGGGTCGTGCAACCAAGGAATGAGCACAGAATGTGGAATCCACGGAAAACGCTCGTGTTGCACAACTCAAAAGAGACGCTAGCATGATTGCTCAATAGGCAGATACGACACTTGTGCACAACCTATAAGATGCAAAATGTATCAACTTTCTATACCAAGTATGCTATGTATGTATGGTTCCCGGTGTTTTTCAAGATGATCCAAGATGATCGGATATGACAATCTTATGCAATGTGGTATGATGCTATGGCCATTTCTTACAAGCTTCTTTGCTCTTTCTCTTTTTGCTTAAAATCTTATTCTCTTGTTGTTTTTTTATATGGCCACTTTTGCACAATCCACAAACCAAGATAGCAATTGTATATATGCGGGAACAAACT
Organism: Triticum urartu; assembly: GCF_003073215.2. Classification (NCBI taxonomy): domain Eukaryota; kingdom Viridiplantae; phylum Streptophyta; class Magnoliopsida; order Poales; family Poaceae; genus Triticum; species Triticum urartu. The sequence goes on from NC_053025.1 coordinate 298,932,385, forward strand.
TGTGGCACAAAGGATGATATGATACCAAGATGATACCGATATGGTATGGTATGTATGCAATGTATGGTGTAGATCACTAATGTGCACAAGTAACGTTGCCGGCAATACTCAAATGGCTAGTCTTGATAGGTAAGTGACACAAATTGGGCTAGGGGTTAACAATGCAATGGCAAGGGAATATACAATGGAGGGATACCACGATATCAAGATGATATGGAGGTTACCGTCCTTGGAGATGATGAGTGGTGGTGCTCTTGATGTATATACCAAGGTGATGGAGACTCGTCCCTAAGTAGCCGAAACACCTTAGGAAACGGAAAAACCGCGAACTCAAAATCTCAAATGTCAAATGGTGGTAGCGGGATGCGGTGGTGGTGTTGCGGAAGCTCAATGGGATTGCGGAAATGCAATGATGGGTTATGTGAGTAGGCAATGCGGAAGTGGAGGGTAAGGTTGTGTACTATACACGATGTCGAAGTTGAGGTCACCGTCCCTAAGTAGCCGAAACACCTTAGGAGACACAACACACAACTCAAACAAGGTCAAACAAAATTTGGTTATGTTGGGTGGTGGAAGTGTATGGTGGGCAAGGTTATGCGGAAGTGGTGGTGGTTGATGAGGAAGCAACCGTCCCTAAGTAGCCTAAACACCTTAGGAGACTCGAATCACTACTCAAGCAACCACATATGCAATGGGGATCAAGATGGGTTAGGTTGCGGAAGTCGGTGGTGGTGTAGCGGATGATATGGTGGAAGCCCTAGGCGAAGATGCCAAAATTCACAAAATTTTATGGAGTCAAAAGATTTTGGTGGTATTTTTTGGGAAGGGGGATGTCAAGAGCTTCTCAACGAGCTAAAGAACGTCAAAATCGGAGTTCAGATGAATTAGTTATGGCCGAAACAAAATTTCAGTGAAGTCAATTTTTCAGGTTACAGATGCCCGTAAAAGGACGGATGTCCGGGGGTCGGACGTCCGGGCGGGCTCGGAAATCCATAAAATTGGCTTGGGTTAGGGGTTCTGGATGTCCGGAAAATGTCGGACATCCGGTGTTTCCTGGGGCTCCGGACGTCCGTAAAACGTCAGTCGTCCGGTGGGTCGGGGTCAACATGAGATGCGAGTTTCGGGACGCGATTTTGGGCAGAATTTGGGGATTTTTGTGTCAAAATTGAGGAGATTTCGTGGATGAAAGATGGGGAAACTTGGGAAGATGCTAGATCGACTTGAAACCAAGCAAATCCATGGATCAAATCCAACAAAACTTTGTCAAACCAACAAATCACAAAAAAAAATTAGGGCTATTTTTGGTGGGGATTTTCGAAATTGGGGAAGAACACAACAAAATTAGGCTAGAAAACAAAGAGGGGAGGCTCCGAAATCATGATCAACGTGGCTCTTGATACCAAGATGATGTAGGGTGGAACCCTATGTGGCCGATCTTTCACGAAAGGAGCGGATCCCGTGAAGAACACGAAGAACACGAGGGGGAAACAAGGGAATCACGAGGGGAAACACGAGAGAAACACTAAAACCAACAAGATATGGTCACACATATGCTAGATCCTCGAAACACAAAGAGATACACGATCCAAATCCAACAAGGGACGATACAAAGGGTAGCCGGTTCTTCTCCGTGAGGAGGTCTTGAATCCACAAGGGGATCTTCGCGTAAAGGGGTCTTGAATCCAAGGTGGATCTTCTCCGAAGAGGGGCCGTGGTCTCTCTCAAGGAGTAGATCCGATATGGATGAGCGAAGCTCTATCTCCCAAATGAGCTAACACAACGCTGACCCTAACTAGGAGGTGGTGGAGGAGTATATATAGTCTAGGGACACGAAGGGGTAAGTGAGGGGTACATGGGCTTCGGCCCGCAACACTGGACACAACCAGGGGCTGGTCGTCCGACAGGTACCGGACGTCCAGTGGCTCGCGAGGGTCTGGTCGTCCGGTACTTGTCGGACATCCGACGTATTGCCTTGGTTGAGGTGGCGCCAGATTTCCAGAGACGGTCGGATGTCCGGTCGCTGGAGAGTGTCAGACGTCCGGTACTTGTCGGACGTCCGGCCGCTGTAGCTTCCGTTGGCTGGCCCTTCTTGCTGGATGAGTTCCCAGGCGTCGGACGTCCGGCGTCATCCGGTCGTCCGATG